>NW_027187205.1:178210-207463 GCF_028583685.1 Petaurus breviceps papuanus
GTCCCCCCCCCCCCCCCCCCCCCCCCCCGTGAAACGCATGCCGCGCTCCGAGCTGCATCCAATCAGAGCTGCAGCAGTGAGCGCGTCATCTTGTTCTTCCCCAGTGATTTGCTTGCTGGCAGCATTGAGAGCAGTGCCGCGGAGGAGAGCTGAGGCAGGACAACATAAGCCCTCCCCTGAAAATAAGCCCTCTGGTGTTTTTCTTTCCAAAAAAATTAATAAGACAGTGTCTTATTATCGGGGAAACACGGTAGTATGTGGGTGAAATAGAAGCATTAGTAATATCAGAAGCAACTCATTTCCAAAAGAGATTTCATATTATATGGTAAAGTAATAAGCCTTTCCTGCTCAAAATGGTAGCACTGGGTAGTTATTACTTCCCTGACTATGTATACTATGTTTCATAACAACAATAATACCTTAGAGTTATATGTAGCTTTTGTTCTCAAGAATTCTAGGCATTTTCACATTGTTCTCAGCCCCCAAATGTTTACAAATTTGGGGGTGGTGTACAAAAGCACAATCATTCTCTTATCCCACCTTGGGATAAAGTGTTATTAATTCAATTAGTAATTAAAGTAATTCTTGCACTGTACCAGGACTTTGTTCTTTTTGACAGAAAGGGGAGTTTTTCTTGACTTCCTTTGCTGTCACCTAAGCACTAAGAACTTAAGTAGAACCTTCAGAACTAGAAAGAAACAGAAGGAAATTACTTCTATTGACCATTATTATAGATGGACATGGTCACTAGAACAAGGCATTTTGTGAACTAGTCATAGACCTAGAAAAGTTAGGTGAGAATAATGAAAAATGAATTTTTTTAGAGAGTTGACATTAGAATAATGGTGACAGAGATAAGAGGTATTGGAATTAGGAGTTTTAAGAGTGAAAACCAATCAGTGACTACTAAGAAGGAGGAATTAAGTGATGTGGGAAAAATATATTTTATGGAACTGTTCATATCCTAGCCTTATGGGCAGTTATACACATGGCCTCAGTTGAGCTAGTAATTTAAGACTTTAAATTTAAGTCTTTCTGCAGTGCTGGAAATGGGAACCCTGTAGCACTCACATGTTGCCTTGTTGATCTCACTTCTGTGTGTGTAGTCACTTGTATAGACTTACTGTGGCACCTACATGCTTTATAATTACTTTCTTTCTGCTGAGAAATTGCATGGTATAATGGGAAGAGCACTAGGGTTCAAATCCTAGATTTAATTCTGACTTTGGGAAACTTACTTGTATGACTGAAAGCAATAACTCTCTCTGTTTCCTTATCTGTAAATTGGGGATGGTAATAAACTACTTCCTCAGTGGGTGTTGTGGAGAAATTCTTTGTAAATCTTAAAGTGGTATGTAAATATTATTTTTGGGGAAAAAAAACTAAGAATTCTAAGAGGCAGATATGAGAAGGGAGTGTGGTCACACTATGGGGGGCCAGCCAATACAAAGGCATGGAGAGGGAGGATGAAATGTTGGTGTATGAAAAGGAAGAAGGCTATTGACTGAAGTATAGAGTGCATGAATGGGAGTCAGAGAATCAGGCTAGGAGTTTACTGAGTGTGCTCTAGGAAAGTGACTAGCAGCTGTGTGGAGGAGGGACTGGAGAAAAAATAGATGAGGAAAGGAGACCAATTATTATAAGGGAAGAGGAAAAAGTTGGGAAAGAAAATAGGAGGAAAGAAATTCATAAGGAAGGGTAGGGAGAACAAAGACTAAGTAAAGGCAGAGAATATGCACAAACCATTTCTTTTGACCACCTTTTTGTTTTTTAATTTATAGATTCTTTATTTCATTTGTGGTAGCAGTGATTTTTCTCAAAAGCAATTTTGTGATTTGTATAGAAATTATTGTTTGTATACGTGTACTTAAAAAGAAGTGACTGCCTCTAGGTGGCACACAGTGTCTTGTCTTAAATTCCAGCTATCAGTTCTTTCTATACATTCATGCAAAAAATACTTTTTGGAAGAATAGTCTGCTAACATGTGGTTTTAAAAATATATATACAAAATGTGACTTGTAATCTGTTGCTCCAGAATCCAATGTAGGAGGAAGGAAAGGAAGGAGAAACAAACCTCAATATGTGCATTTGCTGACTTTGTACCATAGAAAAAACTGGGTATTGTGATGCACAGTGGTAGATGGACCTATTCATGTTGTGGATGAGATGTAATATTTGTTTCTCATACACAAATGTCTCATTTGGTTGAATTTTATATCTTTTATGAACTGAGAAGCACTTTTTGGAGCTATTTTTATGATGAATTTAACAAATATCAACAAACAAATATTTTAAAATAAAGAACAGAAAGAAAACTATATATATGAAACTATGAACTTTTGTTGCATTTTATTAACATGCTAGTAATGAAACTATCTTACTCATTTATATCTTTTTCTAAACTTTCTTTTGCTACCTTCTGTGTAATTATTCTTTTTAAATTTTTTACTAAGAGCTGTTTTAAAAAGGAGAGAAATACTCTGCCCAAAGTTGGAAACTCTATTAGCAGTAATTATTTCTGAGCATGTACATTTTTTTCCTTTAAGAAATTTGAGGGGCGCTAGGTGGCGCAGTGAATAGAGCACTGACTGGAGTCAGGAGGACTTGAGTTCAAATGCTATCTCAGACACTTAACACTTACCAGCTATGTGACTTTGGGCAAGTCATTTAGCCCCAATTGCCCTGCCTTCCTCCCTCCAAAAAAAGACCACCAAAAAAAAAAAAAAGAAATTTGAAAACTGTGTGAATAATGCAGAATATTGGGCTGCTTTTAAATGAGAACCTCAAAACCTTATTTTCAGATTTTGTGTCTCAGTTTGCTTGTTTGGGGGTGTTTTCTTCAGTGAGTTTAGATTAACAATGCTAGTAATTGGCAGGGGGTCTGGTTGAAGTTCTGGATTACAGAGTAAATATGTATAGCCTTTATAACGGGATTTAGTACACATACAAACAGAGAAATGTGAAATGTGTCATCTAACTCAGATACATATAACTAAAGTTTGGATTGACAATAGCTCTCATCCTTTACTTTCAGTGAAGGTCAGACTAGTTATCAAATACAAAGTTCACCATGTCATATACACATCCACTATCTGAAGGACTTGTTTAGATCATTAGCTTCCTGTAGCAGAAGCCAGGAAAGTGTACCCTGAGCTGCCAAAATAAAATACTTGCCTGCGTTTTGTTCATAAATAGCAATCAATGATAATAGTTCATTAGCTTTACTGATGAGCTGACCTCTGGTACTAACTTTCTTGGTTTTTGATAATTGGAGACCTGCCTCTTCAGAATTACAAAGAAGATACCTAATTCATGCTTTTTAATAAAAAATTAGTTGGATATAACCATTGATTTTGAAGAGTATAAATGAACACTATTAGATTTTTTCCATTGTTGCAATTCTAGCTCATATAGTACCAAGCACCTGACATTTAAATTATAAATATGCAGTAATTGTGATTTTGTTGTCTTGAGTTTCTAAGGTAATTTTGTTATTGTAAACTAGTATTATTAAAAACACATACACACTATCTCCTTATTTCCCAGGTGTTATTCTCCACCCCTATTAATTTATGTTTATTTTGTATTTTAGTTTTTGCTTATCTATGAAGATGTTCTATATCATCACCCTCACCAATACCACCTCCCCACAGTAGAATGTAAAGTCTTTGAGGGCAGAAATAGTCTCTCTCTTTTTTTTTAATCCCTGTATCTACAGCTACTGGCATAATGCATTATACATACCTTGGTGCTTAATAACTGTTTGCTGATTGATTGATTGATTGATTGCGTAAAAAGCATTAGATCATGTGCTGAAGTCTAAACCTTTCTTCTCTTTCTTCCCCTTCCACTTCTCCCTTGATAAATTCGTGGGAGCTTTGTTGTCCTCAGGGTTCATATCATGAGACTTTATAGGTGAAACCATTTTTTTATGAAGTCCTTTGATTTGGCAGCATCTAAGCTCATTTAGGAACCAGAATGGATCTCCTTGCATGGAATTCCATCCAATGTCAAATCATATCATTTGGTGTTTTAGTGTAAAACTTTATTGATGTGGTGTTTGTTACAAATGTTTGCCAAGACTTAACTGGGCCTTTTTGCATGTAAACAAGGCAATTTCTTAAGGCAGGTGAAAATTTAATAAGCTTTTTGGGATTTTTTTTTAAGAACAACAGATTTGTTCCTGGAAACTGTTCTAACGAAGGGTATATTAAAATTTTTCATTAAAAAATCTGTTGAAGGGGTAGCCAGGTGGTGTAGTGAGTAAGAGCGCTGGCCCCGGTGTCGCGAGACCCGGGATCAGTTCCGGCCTCAGATACTTGGCACCACACAAAAAAATAACTGGCCGTGTAACCTTAAGCAAGTTACTTAACCCCGATTGCTTTTAAAAAAAAAAAAAATATATATATATATATAATATGTATATATATATATATACATACGTATATATATATATATATAGAACAACTTAATTCTCAAATACATGTAGGAAACTTTTTTTAAAATCATCTTTTGATTTAACATAACCATTTAAAAACACTTCAGCCTAGGGCTACTTTACCTGTGTTTAAATGTTCCCCATGGCCAAAAGGTCTTTGTTTTGTTTTATTTTTTTTCCCAGGTTAAGGTTCAGGAAACATGGATATATATTTGTCTATGTATTTTATGCATTTTAAAACATTCTAAGAGGGATTCATAAGCTTCACCATACTGTCAGAGGAGTCTGTGATATAACAAGGTTAAGGACCCCTGTTCTATAAACTGGTCTTTTTCTTCTTCCTGTTTCTTATTAGCCCAATAACAACTGCCTAGGCTTTTGTTGGTGAGGAGCAGCTCTGCTGTTAGTCAGAACATTCAAGATGGAGATGGCTCTTTGCTGGTATATCCAACAAATAGGTCAACAACAATTTCATTGAAGATTTTTAGGAAGTATATTCTATACAGTAAACCTATACAATTATAGAAATTATCCATCCCTTCTGTGTTACTAGCAAGTCTAAACTAATCAGTTCTAATAAGTCTTTATAGGTGCTTTTTACTCTACCAGTGTCCTTTCCAGTTTCTTAGCAAATATTTTTTGGGATATAAAAAAGGAATGAAAGGTTTTGAAACATATTTTGAGGATTGAGTACTTTTTAAAGGGTAAAGTGGGCAGGAGTGTCAAAGGTGAAAAACTGAGGTACCATGGTATAGTTTTTGATCAGATTCATTTCAACATATACAGTTTGTTCCGTTTTTAGGGCTTTCTGAAGAATGAAAAGGACAACGCATTGCTATCTGCCATTGAGGAGTCCAGAAAGCGGGTGAGTAAGAAAGCAGAACCTCAAATGGAAAGCTGTTTTGAGAGACTCAACATATACTGTCACTAAAGGAATTTTGACTTTACCTATGGGGAGTTAGTGTCCTTTAACTCAGTTATTTTCTACTAATGGGATTTAATCCAACCACAAAAGTTCTGTGTATATAAGGAAGCATCTTGATTCCACCAAGGTTGGTTAAATCTTGTTAGTTAACTAGCTATAGATAATGACTAAAATGGAAATAAAACCCTATTAAATTATTTGCTAATTGGAAGGACCTAAAGATCTTGGAATTATTTATCTACTACTGCTATACTTCTATAGCAAGGGAATGATTGCATTCCTGTAGAAGCACTAGATCCTGAAAAGGTCCAGTACTAGTTAAGGGGCTCTTTACCTTTTTCATGTTATGGACCTCTTTTACAGAATAATATTTTTAAATGCGTGAAATTAAATGCATAGAATTTCAAGGGAAAACAATTATAGTAAAATACAGTTATCAAAATATTTTTAAAAACAAGTACATGAACCTCAGGTTAAGAACCCCAGATTTAAAGACTTTTTTTTAGATATCTTCCTATTAAACAATTTATCTTTATTATTACCACTTTTTAAGCTAGTTAATACTTTCAAGTACTTCAGAAATAGGCTTGATACTGGATTCAATAGTAACTCACAATAGACAGTTATGATTATTAAAATTCTCTAATGAAAGTGGGGAAGAGAATATTTATCACATGTGAGTTATCTCTAGCTATTTCTGATACACATATTTGAATCTGTTAGAGATCAAAGTCAGATGACTGAAGGAATGTCGCATCATTTCTAAACATTGTATTTACAAGTAAAATGATACTTAAGAGATCCCCAATAAAGTATTCCTTGTTTCTTTTTTAGTGGCCTGCTTTCCTTTTTTCCTAAATGTAAATGTACTTGGTTTATTAAGATGATTTTAGATGATTTTTTGTGGTGTTGAAAATATCTTGTATTGTGGCACTAACATATAATGGATTTGAGGTGGGTCTACATAGACCTATAGTTGAGTTTAGTTTTAAATCATAATTTCTAATAACAATTATCAATAAGTTCTTTAAAACTTAGTACTTTGTTATTGCTAGAATGTAGATTCTGACTGGATTCATGCCTCCAAAATAGGAAAAATAATTCATACTTTGAATCAGATTTCACCAAAATATGATGGAATTAAATTATGATTGTTAAATGACACCAAGCCTTATTAATTCATTTACTCTGCTGAATGTTTTTTTTCTGCATTTGGCAGTCTCCAAACATTGTGCCATACTGAGACTAAATGTGCAGCCAACCAAAACATTTAGTGGCATGCTACAGTGCATAACATGTGCATATGTGTTTGTGTGAGACATATTCCAGTGTTGTAAGTTGGCCTGGAGGAAGAACTTTTGACTTGTGTAGAAGATATTAAGATGCTGAAAAGCAAAAATTCTGTCCAAAACAAAGGTGAATGTATATCTGCCATTTCAGCAAGTGGATAGAGGGGAATTTCATGCTAGAGTAACTTGCCAATATTATGTTGAAATGCCAAGAAAGCAGACACACAAATTACAGAACCACAAATGTACTAAATCTTTCCCATTTGATGCATCCCAGCAAAAACAGAACAACGTTACCAGAACATATGCAGAGTTCCCAGAAGTCAGCAATAGCATAATAATAAATTGGCATTAAGTCAAAACAGGTTACCCTCTTCCTCGAGAAAAATGGGGACCTAAGTACCCACCACCTGTTCTTTACTAAGTTGTCCAATATGTTAAATCTCTTTCTTATACTGTATGTAACATAAAATTCTTTTATTTATTAACATAACTTGAAAGCATCCTATTTCCCTTAACTTTAGTTTAGCTTACAAGTTTGCCTTAAATTTTTTTTTATAATTCCCTTTGCTTTTTATCTGTGCACAGGCAGGGAAGCAAAAGATAAGAGAATTTATTTTATTGATAGTTGAAAGTTTCATGTCATTTTCACACGAATTGCTTAGTGGAACTACGCTAACATTGCATCTAAGTTGTAATATTCTGAGCCAACAAACTTTCTTAGTCATGTATAAGGATCTGGAAGTTCAGCGGCCTGTTTTTTTTTTTTTTAATTTTAAGGAATTTTAGTTGTTTTAGGAAAAGCAAAAGATCTTGACATTTGGGGTTTTGTTAGGATCAGTTTTCCATAACCTCTGTCTCTTTAATGACTTGAGGTTTCCCATTTTCTTCCTGATAGATTTCTCTTTGGAATGGTAGATTCCCTTCATTATCAATGTATCTTTTCTACTTAATCAAGATTCACAGTTTGGGTACAAAAGAAATTGCTTAAATTAGGATAGCATTGCCATTTTTTTTAATTAGCCAGAAAATTGCTTTTTAAGTGAGTACCCTTAATAATTTCTTAATTGTCTTTTCTGCTCTCTCCTGGCTTTCCTCTGACCTATCCAACTGTTCCTTCACAGTTTCTTTTGCTGGATTTTCATTGAGATCATGCTTCCTAAAGGTAGTTGTCTCCCAGGGCTCTGTCTTGGGCCTTCTTCTCTTCTCCCTCTTTACTGTTTTACTTGGTGATCTAATCAGCTCCTGTGGATTCAATTATCATCTCTATGCTGCTGATTCTCAGATCTACTTTTCCAGTCTTAACCTCCAGTCTTTAATCTCCAAATTGTTTATTAGACCTCTCAAACTAGATGTTCTATACATAGCTCAACTTAAGCTTGCCTAAGATAGAATTCACTATCTTCTCCCCCCCCCAAAAAAAATTCTCCTCTCTTCCCAGTTTCCTTTACGGTTGAGGACACCTTCGTTTTAACCTAGGTGTTATACTCAGCTCCTTTACCCCACTCCCACTCCATCCAAACTGCTTCCAAATCTCGTCATTTCTCCCTTCACAACAGCCCTCATACATGTTCCTTCTCTCATGCTGCTGCCCCCAAAGTAGACCCTCATTCCCTCACACCTGAACTGTTTTCAGTAGCCTACTGCAGGTGGTGGGGAGATGGTGCCCCTATCAAAGTTCACCCCGCTTGAGTCTTTCTCCCTCAGCTGTCAAATTAATCTTCCTGATGCTCAGGTCTGATCATGTATTTCCCCCTGTCCCTCTCCCCCTTGCATAGTCAATAAATTCCATAGGCTCACTGTTATCTCCAGGATCAAATATAAATCTGATGATTTTTGACTTTTAAAGCCCTTCATAACCTGATCCTTTCCAGAGCCTTCCAGTCTCTTTTATTTTAATCCCTCTACAATGCAGTGACACTGGCTGTTCCTCCTATAACACACTCCAGCTCCTAACTCTGTACCTTTCATTGGTTGCTCCTCATTCCCAAAATGTTCTTCCTCCTCATCTCCACCTCCTAGCTAGTTGGCCCACAGATAAAGCACTGCACCTGGAATCAGGAAGACTTAAGTTCAAATCCTGCCCCAAACACTTATTAGCTATATGACCTGGACAGGTCACTTAACCTCTATCTACCTCAGTTTTCTCAACTGTAAAAGGGGTATAATAATAGCAACTACGTTCCAGGGTTGTTGTAAGATTCAAATGAGATAATATCTGTAAAGTGCTTAGCACATAGCATGCACTTAAAGATTGCTTGTTTCTTTCACCTTTTTCTAGGTTTCCTGATAGCCTTTAAGACTTAACTCTAATCCTGCCTTTTTTTAAGAGGACTTTTTCTTGTCCTCCCTCCTTCCCACCCCACTGCAAGTGCCTTCCCTATGATATTGCTTCCATTTACACTGTACATATCTTATGGGTACATATTTATTTATAAATTGTCCCCCTCCATTAGAATGTCAGCTTCTTGAGCACTGGGACTGTGTTTTTGCTGTTTTTTTTTTTGTCCTCTGGCACATGGTAAGCATTTAATAAATGCTTGTTGACTGAATGATTGAAGGATTCTTGTTGACCATCAAACCAAGAAACAGAATGAGCACCTACCTTTCTCTTTTAATGAGCTGGACATCCATCAAAGACCAGAAGTGCTACATTGTTAGCTATTTTTTGCAAATGTTAATAACAAGTTTCAAAGTACAGCATACTTCCCCTTGAGCTCCCTCCTGCACCACTTCACTTTACTGGAGATCTGTGCAAAGTGAGGTTCAGAATCAAGGACGCTTTAGGCTTGGCTCCTGAATTGATAGAGACCTCCTATGAATCAAGTGGGAATTGTAGAGTCTAAATGACTGCATCCAGGGCAGCTGGTCATGCCTCAAAACAGTCTTTCCATTCAAACTTATGTGCTTCCTCACTAGCTATACTTGTTTGGGCAAAAATCATTACGGGGGAATGTTCAGCATTGTAACTTGTCTCCCAGGTTACTCTTTGGAATGATTCCATTCTGCCTTTCTCTTGGTGCACAAACAACTTAATAGGAGCCTTATTTTTCAGTTTTCATTATAGTTTTTTCTTTGTCTGTAGCAGATTGATTTGAAGTCATATTCACTAATTCTTATATAAGTAGATCAAAATCAAACTTGTAATATCCCCCAAGCTTCTTTCTGTTTAGTTTTTGTTGTCTTTCTCCTTTTCACATTTTGACAAATATTGATCCAAAACTAACCTTCATAGTAAAGGTAGGATAATCAGCATGCCTGGTAGCCTCACAAAAGCTCATGTATAAATATATTATCAGTATAAATTATCTATGTTGCCAAAAATTAAAGCAGGCATTACTAACAATCATTCCCTTGGTGCTGCCTAATTAGATGCCAATCTGATTCTAAATGAAATAGCTTTTTGAAAAGTGTATTTAAGCTGATAGGAAACCTGGTCTGCCAATTAGAAAATAATAGGTTGAATGCTCATGGTACAGTATGTTTCTCTATAAGCACTTTAATTTCCCCTTAGTGTTTATCTTTTCCTTCTGTGTGCCTGTGCTTTTTGGCAGGAGAGTTTGCAGTGACACCAACATACAGTGGTATGGTCTGCCAGACATACAGTAGTGGATCTGAGTAGAACATTTAGTAACCTAATTACAGAATAGTCTTTATTTTCTGTAGTGGTTCCCTTCTAACTATGAAAATGCTACTGTGTGCCTTAGAAAATCATTCTATACATTTCTTTAGGTTTATGTTTTACCACCTGGCATTCTTTTCAATTCATGATCATAGAGAGATGGAAAGGACTTTAGAGGTTATCTAGTTCAGCATCTTACATTTTACAGAATTGAGGCACAGAGGGGTGGCTAGGTGGCACAGTGAATAAAGCACTGGCCCTGGAGGCAGGAGGACCTGAGTTCAAATCCGGCCTCAGACACTTAACACAAAACTAGCCATGTGACCTTGGGCAAGTCACTTAATCTCAATTGCCCTGCCTTCCCCCTCCAAAAAAAAAAAAAGAATTGAGGCACAGAGAGGTAAAGTGACTTGTTCAAGGATACACAGGTACCAAGAGGCAGAGTTGAGATTTGAACATAGATCATCTATCTTTAAACCCATCCAGCTGCCTAGGATATAAATGGATGGAGTGGATAGGGAGGGAAGGAGGGAGGGAGACAGGAAGGCAGGAAGGCAGACAATTGAGGAAACAGAGAAGTGTGAAGGTCAAGTGAAACATGACTTCCCATCTTTTGCCAGAAAAGTGGGTGAACTGTGGTTGTGGAACAAGGCATATGTTTTCTGACACAGTGAGTGTGTTACGTTCACTTAGTGGCAAAACTGGGACTATATTGTAGCTTCCAGCCCAGTGTTTCTTCTAATGATATTCATATCATGCAGCTGTCTTCATTGCTAATTATGTAAATGTGATCATATCCTTCCATTTCATTGGAATTTTTTCTCTTAAAATCTTCCTTTATAATCATATTTGAAAACAAATCCTTTTAAAATTTTTTAAAGGGAGTTTACCTTTACTCATGGAGAGACAGTAGCCTGGTTTGTTTTTTTTTTATTTGTGCTTTAGAGAAAATTCTTTTGTTCTTTGTACACCAGATTCATTAATCATCTGTTTCTTTTATAGACCTTTGGTATGGCTGAAGAATATCATCGAGAATCAATGTTGGTAGAATGGGAACAGGTTAAGCAAAGGATTCTCCACACCCTGCTTGCTTCAGGAGAAGATCCTCTTGACTTTACACAAGAGAATGAAGTAAGTCTAGTCCATAAGAAATATGTATAATAGCATCTTATATCAACAATATTAGAGCTAAAATCAAAGAAATATTTAGCTGAAGGTCATTTATAGTTACTGGTGTGTGTGGGTGTGTTTAAATGTATCTCAGGAGTTTTGAATAATACTTAAAAATTATTACAAAAGTTTTTATTTTAGGCCTTTAAGAGTTTTTGTTTTATTTATTTCAAACAGATTTGTGTTGTGAATGACCAGTGTTCTTATCTCCACATTTTTGAGGCAGCAAATACATAGTAGAGGCTGTATAGTCAATATGACTTGGAAATACTGACTTAATCCATTTGGTAATTCTGACCACTACAGTCAGGTCGGAGATGCCCAAATGGCAGGTCATTTAATGATATCTAGCTTGCAGAGTGATTTTTTTTTTGTAGCCAGTAGACACATAGTATCTACAAATTCCTTCCTATTTAAAGCTTTTTACTTTCATTTGAACCAGTCCCTCAGTAAAAAGATCAAAAAGCTAAAGACATTAGAGAATGATCCATGTACAATCTTAGACCATGTTTCCTCGTCAAAAAATGTTCCAACCAGAACTTTAAAGGAGAAAAAAAATGTATTAAATCCTACACCAGCCCAATTTTTCAGTTTTAACTTCTTCATGAAGCTAGGCGAATAACTAGAGCAGTTTACTGTACCATGGACTTCATTTTTTAAAATGGTGTTAATAGGCTTGTGGTCTGTAGTGGGATTTGAAAATAATTAAAAGTTGTTAATGAGATGTTCTTTTCTGGTAGCTAATCTCTTAAAAATAGACTAGTCTACTTAGCAGACTCTTCTTTAACAACTTAAGGAGTCCCATTGGACAGGAGTTTATTGATGCTGGTGATATGTTATATTGTGACCTTCCAGCAGGGTGGCGAACATTGCTGTCATCCTAGCACATCGTGCAAGTGGTACTTTTTCCAGATTAACCAAGATAATGACACTTTTCTGCCAACATGGACCTCTGGTCACTCTACTAATGTAATGAAATCCTCCTGAATTGTGACAAGGGTAATATGGCATATAGGCAAAATGTCATATAGGCCTTCTTTATAGCAATGTTTTCTACCTTATTTAAAAAGTCTTTAACTGTAGACCCCCTTGAAGACACAGATGCTGTTTTCCCTTTCGTGTTTAAAATATCATTAGGCACAGAGTGAAAAAAGAAAGCAAATATAATTTGATATCTGCAGTATTCTTCCAGTTACATTGTTCTTAGGAATGGGGTAACTGAGATAAGAGCAATTTTCAGTCAGAAACAGAAATTCCTCTTCTTTGGGGCAGACCTGATCATTGAAGGAAAATATCAAAATTTGAGTACTTTAATAAAAGAGAATGGAGTATACAAAAAGTGAGAGGGGGAGGAAGAAATATGTGAGAATTGGAAATATCCCTCCCTACTAAGCTGTTGTATAATTGAAGAGCAAAAGGCCATTCAGTCATATCAGAGACTGGCAAAGTTTTAATAAAGGAAATGCTTCAGTAGCATAAAGTTAATTTGGGAAATTAATTTCCTCAGGATGTCATCAAGAAAAATGGTATAATATGATTGTTAAAGGAAGTTCAGTAATTTTACACTCATTAATAACTTTTATAGGGTGGTCTGAATAAAAATCTCATGCTTCAGAATTTAAAAACGAGAGCACCTGGTGAAACACCACATATGCTTTTTTGATTTCAGTATTTGATTATGACAAACTGGTTATCTGGAGAGAGCAAAGAAGGGACATGTCAAAGATCACATTGCCTAGACTTGTTTTTATCATATATAATAAATGTGTCTTTTTTTCTTCAACACCCAATTAGCTCTTCTCCATTTAGGTTCATTCCTATAGTTCAGTGTTTGTTTATGCTTTTATAATCGATGATGAAACAATAAAATTCCTTACTCTTCCAAGTTATGAAAAAACCCAGAAGCAGGATTCTTACTATTGTCCTATGATAGACCTCTTTTTAGAATCCTTAAATAATATTAGTGAATCTTTTCAAGATTGTTTTAGATCCTTGAACTATTTTTTCTAACCTTCCAAAGTACATTAACTGTTAAAATGTTCTTTACCTAACCTTGAGCCTGTAGGTGATTCTTTAGAAATCTGTTTCCGTTAAATGGCATGCGCACTATGAATTGGAGAAAGAATCATAGAGCCTTGGATTTGGGAGGGACCACAAAAGCCATCTAAGTCTCTAACCTATACCAAAAATGACTTCTACCACAATATGCTTGAGAAGTGGTCATCCAGCTTTTGCTTATAGAGCAGATATTTCTTGTTCCTAAAATAGTCGGTTCCACTTTGAGATAGCTAATTATTTAAAAAATTTCATTATATCAAGCCTAAATTTGTATCTCTTTGGTACAGTGGAAATAGCACTGGACAGAGAGCCTGGGTCAAATACCAGCTCTTTTACTATCTGTGGGACCTCAGGCAAGACATTTAACTTCTCTCTGTACCTCAGTTTTTTAATATGTAGTCAAATGGTTGGACTAGATGACCTAGAGGTCCTTCCAACTTCAGATCTTTATGTTCTTATGATCCACAGCTACTCATACTTTTGCCCTTTGGGACTAGAAAGGACAAATATCAACCTTTTTCCATATTACAGTTCTTCAAATACTTGGAAATTACTGTCTTCGGACCAAATAGCAAAATAGGTTCTTTCAACCAGTCCTCATATGGCATAATCTCAAAGCCCTTCACTGTCCTGGTGGCTATCCTCTGGACGTGCTCCAGCTTTATAAAATATGGCATCCAGATCTAAGCTTAATACTCCAGATATGTTCACACTAGGGTAGAGTACAGTGGAACCATCACCTCCCTCCACTTGGATGCCTCTATGCCTTTTTAATGTAGCTGAAGATCACATTAGCATTTTTGGTTATTGTATCACACTGTTGCCTCTTATTATGCTAGCCTAAGTCACTTAAATCTCCAATGAATAATGAATGGTTCATTGCACCTAACCCCATGCTTTGCACATAGCAAGTGTACTTAATAAATGACTTTGAATTTATATACATTGATAATGTAGAAGTTGCTGCAAAGGAAGGAGGCAAATTTGCCTTTTCGCAGGAACTAAGACAGTGATTTGAAATGACAGTTCCAAAATCCAGTGAATGCCTAGTTTAAGATGAGACAAATTAAAGCAACAAAGCTTTAACCTTTAATGCCTTGTTTGATTTAATAAACCAGTCTTTCTAATATATAATAATATTTAGGCACAGATATGGAAGGGACTGTAGTTAAACTCCTCCCCACCACCTAAGCTGCTCTAATCCAGTGCTTCTTAAACTGTGGGTTCATATCCCACATGAGGTCATGAAAAATTTGGCAACAGTAAAAGATTTCTAAATGTGCAATGGCCAAAAATTAATTAAAAATAAAATACATAACAAATCCCAGGTGTTTCTAGTAGCACTTGCCTGTGTTGCATGGTGCAGCTTCACTGCAGCCTTGGTTCTGAACACAACATTTGCACTGCACATGCCATCACACCACACAATGCCAACAAACATTGCTGAAACGCAAAAAAGGGATCATGAGTGAAAAACCGTTTAAGAAGTCTTACAGTCTAATCAATTCCCCCCACCTTTTTTAAATTTGAAAACATATCTTTCCAGAGAAGTCATGACTTGGTCCAATTCAGACCACTAGTTAGTGGCAAACTTGGAGTTAGAAACCAATTTCCCTGATTCCCAGTCCAAAAGGGCATTGTAAAAATGATATTGCTAAGATTTTTTAAAGGAAGCTGTCTCTTATAGATAATGATCTCTTACAGCTTGGCCTATCTTATTTTATTTGCTAGTTTGTTTATTGGTATTTTTTTCCTTGAGGGATAGGAGGAGGAGAAAAAGGATAAAAAAGCATAACTACTTTTTCCCACCTTCAGTCCTTCACCATATTTTCTCTATTTCTGAACTCTTTCTTCCTTAGGTTAGATGTTTTGGTAATTAGGTCAGGTTTGATAGTTTATACTCATTTACACATTGCCTGAAGAGTCTGTTTTCCAGTTTGACCTCAAGCTTTCCATTTTTCTCATAATTTGGCACTTTCCTTCTGTCTTCACTAAAGAATACTGCCTTTGCCTGCCATTTCTAGTATATGTCTCCCTTCTCCTGTCATTCTCTTCTGTCCCTCATTCAGACACTACTGCCGTGAAATCTAGCAACATTGATTATGGAGCCATTATTCCTGTGCAGTACATTAGCACCCACTGCCAAACCATCAAGCAGCCCCATTCTTTGGAATTCTGACAAAAGTTTGCCTAGTTCCACTACTAAGGAATATTCTTCTACACATCCTGTTGATGAATAATGCATTTTATGTGTATGGAGCCTGGTACACAAATGGAAAGGAAAGCTTATCTAAGGGCAAATGAAGGAGAAATACTTTGGAAAACAAGAACATTAGGCAAAATTAATTTAAATGGAAATGTGAAGCCAGAAACACAACTACTTTTTTAAAATGAGTAACTTCTTAAATTAGATTTTTTTTAAGTACTAGAAAACACTTCCCATTGCTATTCAGCAATATTTAACTAAAACAGACACATATGTTTTAGCAGATAATAATCACAAATCAAATAAATACCATTCTCTTTGCATGTTTCCCTCCCACCCCCCAACCCACATCCCATTTTGTTTTTTTGTTAGCTCTTACTTCTTCAGGAGATGATATCACCTTTTAAGTATAACTTTCAGATACTTTTTTACATTCCCTTTTTGTAGCAGAGCATCTGACCTTGGTTTAACATACATTACATTTATCTTTTTTTTATCTTTTATCTTTTTAACATACATTACATTTATCTTTTTAGTCTTGTATATATAATATGTAATTGATACCATTTATTCAAAGCACCCAACCTCTATTGTGAACTACATACATTAAATCTCCAGATTCTAACAGATTGGGACTAACCTGGAAAATTTCACATTGTTTATAGAACAATCATAAAAATCAGTGTAACTTAAAATTACTCGAGGCAGACATGAACTCCAGAGAGAATAAAAAATATAGGGACCAAGTTTTCTGTTATTAGGAATTTTTGTGGTGGGAAAATGAGGTAAGATGACATTTCTAGCATGAAAAGATCATAAGGGTGTGTAGGCCATGTCTTTACAATATTCTTCTCTTGGGGTGGCTAGGTGGTGCAGTGAATAGAGCACCGGCCCTGGAGTCAGGAGGACCTGAGTTCAAATCCAGCCTCAGACACTTAACACAAAAACTAGCCTTGTGACCTTGGGCAAGTCACTTAACCCCAATTGCCCTCCCAAAAAAAGGCAAAAAAAAAAAAGAAAAGAAAATATTCTTCTCTCCATCATTTTTCAGTGCAAGACTCATTCCTAGGAAACATTTTTTCTAATCTAAACTTTTTTTGGTTTTCAGTGCCCTGTGGTAATATTCCTTGAAAATCTACCCTATATGATTATCATCTTGAAACATCTTGAATTTTATCTTAAATAATTACTCATTCTGTAAAATAAATTTTTAAAATTCTATGATTTACTAGAACTAGAGGATTTTAGAGTTGGAAGGGAAAATAAAGGTTCAGAGGAATCTATTGACCAAGATCACATAGTTAAGGGGAAAGCCAGGCCTAGAACCTAGATTTCCATTACTTAATGTTGCCTTTGAATTTAATCTTTTTGTGACCCCAAAGTCATATATTCACCCTTGTTTTTCTTTAAGTAAAATTACCATGGTTTTAGGGTGTTTTTTTTTTTAATTTTTCATGAGGCCATTCTTTCCACAATAAAGTCACTATTAATCATTTTCTTCAAATCTCTTAATTGTATTTTCGTTCTTAGTTTGCCTTTGAGGTACTTCCTTCAGTCAGCACTTCTATGGTAGGTCTGGGCTTTTAACTGCGTAGCCAATTGCATATAAATTCATGTCCACCATGACTCTTCCATCTCATGTATTTGTTTCTCAGCATTAAATTCTACTTAGTTTTTTACTCCATTTTCTGACTTTTCTTCTTTTTGTTTATCTCTTTCTTTACGCTATTAGCAAAGATAATTTACTTGAAGCATTTCCTGTCTGTGTGTTCTTGGTTGTAACACGACCTTGCTGAAATAATTTTCAATATAAAAGCATTCCAGCTCAGGTGGAGGTGGGGGTGGGGGTGGGGAAGGGAGGAAGAATTGTGTAGCGCAGGAGTTTTTTGTTTGTCTGTTTAAATAGCTTTCCAGAAATACACTTTTTAATTGCAGATTCTAGTATGTACTTTTCAGCTAGTCAGACACTTATTATTAAAAGTAACAGCCACAGTGATATTTTAAAATCCTTAAAATGGCAAAGAGGAAAAAATATTGTGATTCACAGATAGAAGCTTTGTTTGTATCACAATCTCAGATCACACAATTTCCTATGACTTCCGTGTCCAAGTAAAACTCCTTCAGTAAATGATGATAGTTGTCTAAATCCAGAGATACTTGGGATAGCTATGTAGTCTATCTAAAGCAGTCCAGGGAGAGGTTGCATAGTAGTAGTTCTTCCTTCACATCTGTTTCCCAGGAAACCTGCCTCAGCAGCTGCTTTGTTCTCAAGAACAAAGCATTCGTCATTTTTGAGGAGGGCTCAAGGAATTTTGCCTTTGCTTTTGGTTCAGTGTGGAAGTTATTGTATTTAAAATATATAAATAACAATTCCAATAGGCATTATTTTGATAACTGTTCTTATAAAGAGTCATATATAATGTTTAATAAATTAAGCTTTTTATAGTTAGGAAAAATGACTTCTATATGTTTAACTTTTCACAAGTGTCTTAGTCTCCTGATTAGTTTGTCAGATTCCTAAAGGCAAGGACTAAATTTTATTTCTTTGTGTCCCCTACAATGACCAGTATAGTGCTGTGGATATATAGTAGATATTCAATACCCAAATTGGACTGATTTAATATTGATCATTGTTTTTTTAAGCATCTGAGTGCCAAAAAATGAACCAGCAACTGCTGTCTTATATAACATATAGATTAGAAATATGCCTCTGAACATTGCTGCTTCATAAACCTTATTTGCCAGACTATCTTGACATAATTGATGATGTTAGAATAAATAGAAAGACTTAAGCTTTATTATAGACACAAGGGAAAAGATGCCTAACTGAGGGAAGATTGCAAACAGAAAGTTTGAAATAGTCTTATCTCAGAAATACCAGTGGAGATACCAATAGGGCTGACAGAGCTTTCCGTCCTTTTCAAGACAATCAAGTACCTTATAATGTAGGCAAGGAGAGTTATCTTTTATCTAAACTCCTTAAAGCTATCCTTTGGGGGGAAGGAGGGAGCCAAAAAAAAAAAAAAAGGTCATATTTTAACTTGGTGTCCTTAACTGATAATTAATGTGTTTTGACCTTTAGCCAAGTTACATCAGTGATTTGGGACCGCCAGGCCGAAGCTCTCTAGATAGCATTGAGATGGCTTATGCCCGACAGGTAAGTCTGATGGCAGTTGTTTTCATTGGCAAACAAATTATTTTAAAATATCATATCTGGGAAAGGTGGCCTGGAATAGAGATCTGACCTTGTGTGAGTATGCTAGCTCTCCAGCTGGCTGGTGTGACCCTGCTTGGTGCCACACATAACATAGCAGGTGCCAGCATACATTGGTGAGGGTTGTTTTTTCATTGAATGTTTTACCAGTTAAAAAATAGTTCTGGGTGCCCCCAACCCCCAAATTTTTTTAAATCTGGGAAAACAAAGTTTGAAACCTAAGGGGTTTCAAAGAGAGGATGTTTCATGTTAAAACAAATGCAGGGAGAAAATAAGGTTAAGAAAAATGACTGCTGTTATTTTTTTGTTTTTAAATCAGAAAATAAATCATAGTCTTTTATTAAATAAAATTCTAAATAATTGAGAATCTTGACAAACTTTCAAGGCCTAGCTCAGTTCTTAACAACAACAATAATAACAACACAACAACAACAATAATAATAATAGCTAATATTTTTAAAGCTCCTACCATCTGCTAGGCATTTTGTTAAGTGCTTTACAAATATTATTTCATTTGCTCCTCACAGCAACCTTGGGAGATAGATACTGTTATTATCACTAGTTTACAGTTGAAGAAACAGAGATAAACAGGTTAAGTTGCCAATAGTCACATGGCTAAGGTGTCTGAGGCTAGATTTGAATTCAGGTCTCCCTAACTTCAGACTCAGCACTCTACCTGCTCAACCACCTAGCTACCCATTAAGTCCTTCTTGCTCATTATAGGTCACAGTGATCTCTCCTCCTGCTGAACTCATAGCCATTCATTTGGCTAAATAATCATATCAAATATAGTTTTAAAAGAATGTCTCGATTTTCGTTACCCAGAAAACTAGATTGATGATCTAAACTTGACAAAGTGAACGTGGTTACTGAGTCTATATTTAGTGAAAATATTAATTAGACAAGATGCTTAAGGAATTTGGGGGCTTTGCTTAATGGAATTTTCTGAACAGCTAACAGCTAATCAGAAATTCTCTTTTGTTTTAATAAAATCTGTCAGTAAATATTTGCATAACTTACTATTCAAAATGAAAACTTTCCCAAAATTCTGGTTATGGTCAAGAGAATAGATTCATTTACTTGATTATTATTGTTGACTTGAAAAACTTCTAAGAAATCAACAATGACATTATATTCTTTAAAATTTTCATTACAATTATTTGGTTTACTTTCCATGTTTTTCACTTCCAAATTAATTTCCAAGAACATCTAAAAACAATTTTTGAAGAATTAAGAAAACATTTAAAGAATATTTTTTAAAAGATAATCCTTGTTATTGTTACTTGAGGTCTTGGTCTTTTTGATGACATCCCAAGGAAGCCAAGTTCTCACACATACTCAGCATGCGATATTCTTCATTCCCAGACAGTTTCATCTAAAGCATAAGGCTTTCCTCCAGAATAAGTGTGCATTCCAAGTTTAGAGCAGTGATCATTGTAACATAACAGGATGGTCCACATAACATTGCCCATTTGGCTTGGGCTTGTTAACAACATTATGTGTCTCTGGCCTAGAAGAAAGCTAAAAGATTTTTGCTGCTGCTTTCAGGACAAGCCTCCCTTCTGGTTAGCAGATGGTAGCAGTGGGACACATTTCTCCAATCCCTATCCTCTCCTTTGATTCCTATCAGCTGGGACCAAAGGATGACTGAGCACAGGAGCCATGGGGTTGCCCATTGTACTCCTCTCCCTCATTTCCCCTCTTTCCTCTGGGCTCCCACTGTTCAGTTGGTGGGTGGTGGTGTGATGTCAGGTGGCTTTGGTGTGTCTCGGTGTTGCTGCTTTTCAGCTCATACATGAAACTGGGAAGCTGTCCATGAAAAATCTTTCCTGAAGCTGAATTTAACTTGGCTGCCCTGAGTTAGAAAACTTGAATGAAGCTTCTTTTGGCCATTATTTGAAAACTAACTTTACATTTGTCCTGGAAAATTTTTTTAGAAAGGAAAAAAATATAAATAGCACTGCTTACTTTGCTTTTGATAATTTCAGATTTATATTTATAATGAGAAGATAGTGAATGGACATCTGCAGCCTAACCTGGTAGACCTCTGTGCTGCTGTTGCAGAAATGGATGATAAGGTACTGACAAAGTGTTAGCATAAGTAGAAATGTATAATTTTGTTTTTTAGATGTGATTAGTAACTTGCTGGCTTGGCTGAAATCTACGATTATACATTATATTACTTGGGTTTGAAAATAGCTTTCAGCGGTTTTCTTTAGTATTTCATAGCGAAGATTAGTTTGTTGTGGTTCTATTTTTGCTTTTCTATCAAGCTGTTTAGAGATGACTTGCCTGGATTATTCACCACAGTTGTTGCATTTTGTTTTGAAGTCAGCTAGTGCTTTCTCTTTTGTCTTTTAGCTTTCTGACACTTGTATTAGGCTATTTGACATGGAGCTATCACAGATCCCAGTTTTTGGTGGGCTTACTCAACTTGATTCAAGTGATAGATAGCCTGGTAAATGTTTTCTCAACTTATGATCATTTCTCTCTGACTTCATTCTACTGTCTATTCACCCTTCCTTTCCCTACCTACCTTAACCCCTCCCTTTTCTCTCAAGCATTTCTTTCATCCCCTTCTCTGTGCCCTTCCCCCTCAAAAAAAAAAGTGACTGGGGGATAAGCTGGAACCAAATATGAATCTACAGTACATATATATATAGATATAGATATAAAGATACAAATATTATTTCCTCTTTCTTTCCTTCCTTTGAAACAAAGTGTTATTCTACTTATCTGTTATTGATTTTATTATAAAGTAAGTATCCTTAACTTTAAAATTGCACTAAACTTTTTACAGTGGAAATTTGCCAAATACCAAAAGAGGTGTTTTAAGGAAAGATTTAAAGGCAGGAAGATACTCAGGGAGAGGGAATGTGTGGGCAGCACAAAGAAAAAGAATGACAGGCCTCCTTTAATTGTAGGTAGTCAGGGGAAGAATCTTTGGGAAGGGGGTGACTGAGTAGGGGAAAGAAGTTGCTATGTAGTCCAAAAAATGTGGTTAGAGCAACAGCCCATGGTGACTCCCTAGGAGGCCAAAATACATATTATACAGGTTAAACTCTTATTTTAGCCCTTGCAATATCTAAATGACCTTGTAAGGACTGAATTGTAGCTACCTGAATTTTTAAACTCCTAGAGTTTTGAACAATTACAGATTTATTCACAGTCTCTTAATAGATAACCCATTGAGATTTGGTGTTCTTGTTTCTTTTAAGCTCTCTTAATTATGGAGGTGGGCATGTCAGACAAGGAGAACAATTGATCTAAAAACTAGTTCTATTTGTTAGCTCACTGGAGAATTGAGCTCAAAAGCCCTTAAAACCGGACAAAGGTAAATGTTAGGCATCAGAGCAAGAACCTGTGGCTCTTTAGCAGACTAAATTAACCTCTATATTGCCCATTTCTTTTAAATTATATTCAAGTAATTATTTTCTAAGAGGAAGAAAAAATGCCATATAAACCTTAATGACTTCTTTAGTGCTTGCAGCATTTCCTTCTAATTTTGCTGTTTTGATGTAGAATATTTCAGACATGTGGGCAATGGTGAAACAAATGACAGATGTGTTGTTGGCCCCTGCAACAGATGCACTGAAAAGTCGAAGGAGCATGGAGGTACGAATGGAATTTGTAAGGCAGGCTTTACGTTACCTCGAGCAAAGGTAAGCTGGAGCCAACCAGATGAGCCTTTAAGATCCTTTTGTAATTGACAGTTTTAAATGTATATGTAGTCTTCATATGGAATGCTTTATAGATGTGACTGTTGTAATTTGGAGTAAATGAGGCTGAAAGACATTATGTTGTTGTCAGAAGTGGCTATTTACTTGGACATCACTCCGTGATATGAGTTTGCACTTGTAAAATCATATGGCAAATAGAGAGCCTGTTAGAATACACCTATTTCTTTCTCATTTCTTTTCTTTGCCTTTGCTTTCCTCCCCTTTACAGTAGAGAGATACTATGATTGTTATATTGTAATGCCTTGTATCAAAGTCCCACTTCCTTGTATGGTTCCACCTGCCCTCTTTATGCCTGCTTGTGCTCTTACAGCATTTTAATTAGACTGCTAACCCCAGCAATTTTACTGCCTTCAAACCATCAACAGGCCTGTGTACCCCTATTAAATCCCTCTTTAATCTTAATTTTCCTTTTGGCTACATCCAGTTAATCCCTGTGAGTCCACGTTCCACATTTGATGTGCTAATTTCTTCCCTGCTGTTAATACCAGTGGTTTGCACTAAGGTTTCTGTGCCACCTCCACAGCAACTTGAGTCAGTCATTTAGGGGGATTACGATTGTGCTTTTGTCCCTTTACAATTGTCCACTCCATTAATAGGAGGTTGTGCCATTCATCCTTCATTGAGGACATTCAATTCAGCTCTGAATTAGCCAGCAGGGGTTGCCATAAGTGTTGCAACAAATCTTCCTTATTTCAGAGAGAGAGTACTGTGCTTCTCCCTGCTGGCTCAAGAAGAGAAGGCTGCTGAGTTGAATATCCTTGCAAAATTGCAATACTTTGCCACCAGGCCATGTAGGCTGGTGGCTGCTGCCTTACAATATTGTTTTCTGTGCATCCACTCCATATAAAATGATATCTATTAAGAAGTCATAATATTTTCCTGTGAAGAGCTGTGCATTAATTCAGAGCCATTATAGCATAATGGTTTTTAAAACGAATAATTTATTTGTTATACCATGGATAAATAAGATAAACACATCCAGTGCATTAGATAAAATCGCTGTATTCTGGCATGCAATGCTACATTTAGCAAATTTATATAAAATTCCTTATGACTTTTTGTGAAAGGATTTATATCCAAAATCTTTCCTGAAGCTGTAGTTGAATTTTTTTTGAAATATCAGTATGTTTTTTGTATATTTCTTCTCTTTTCCCCTACAATATTCAGCAAAGTAATAATGGCTAATAATTGCCTGTTTTGATTGATTCCATACCATCTTGCTATCTAAAATGTATAACTATTAAAATGTCTCCTCCGTAGTGACAGATTCAATATATAAGCAAGATTTTGAATGGGAGGGGAGGGAATTCAAATTAAGTTTAAATTTCAAGTGTTGCAATATATTTGTCCTTGAGTCACATATATCTTAACGGGTGCTCACAGTATTTGTTTTTCTGTGGACTTGCAAAAGATGGTACTAAAGGATTTTATAGCAGGCTTATATACAGGGCTTGAAAACTCTTTTCAGGGAATCTTTTGGTGTGTTTGGTGAAGCATCTGACCACTATGGCTCTGCTTTTTCACATAGAACCTAAGCCCTTTACATCTGTACTGGGATTCTCTCATCATATCTCTCCTGTTTGCCTAAAAGCTTTTAAAACAGTACCAGTCTATTTCTGTAACTTTGCTAATGAGATCCTGTTTCTCATTTCTTTTGCTTGTTTCTCCCCTTTGCTTTATTAATCTCTTTAATTGAACTTCTTGAAGATACCTGGGAACTATTTACAATTTCTTTTAAAACTGTATCTTGTTTTACCTAGTAGTTGTTTGATTGTGATCTTGTAAGGAATTTATTCTTACTTTGTTATAACCTTTTGCAAGACTAATCAAGGCCAAATGAAATATTTAGGATAATAGTACTTTAAAATTAAATATCTAAAATGATAATAGTATGAGTATAATTTTGTGAAATTAATTTTTGCAGTAGATGGCAAAGTAGATTTTTTTGGTCAGGTGTCTTCCAGTGACTAACTATAAGTTATTTATTACCCCTGCAAAAATTAAGCATTTTCTTCAACATTTATCCCCTCTGCAAGGCACCTGGGGGTATCCTAGAATTTCGGCATGAGAAGGAATCCCAGCAACCATCCAGTTAAACTTTCTACCCAGAACAGAAATCTTTTCTATACCATTGCTATCAAGGCTAGTGGCCTTTCATCCTTTGTCTAGATATTTTCAGTGGTTGGAGGAGGGAGAGTTCATTATTTTATAATGCAGCCCATTTCATATTGGATAGTTCTGATTTTAGAAATTCTTTCTTATTTTGAGCCAAAATCTATCTTCTTATTATAATTTGTCCTAGTTCTGCCCTTTGGAGCAATTTTATTCTATCTTGAAGCATTTAAAGGCAGCAATTGTATCATTCTTATCCTCTCCCCCATCCCCCCGGGATCCATTGTCCTTGATGGTGCCATATCTTCTGTGACATTCATTATTTCACATGTCTTAAAAAAGGAATATCTTTAACTTTGGGCTATTTTTTAATAACTTTTTCCTAGTTACAAAAATTATACACTTGTTACTGTTTTCGGAAATCTTCATCAAGCCCAGTTGGGTGGTGTGCCTGGAACTTACCAGCTGGTTCGAAGTTTTCTTAATATCAAACTCCCAGCACCTCTTCCAGGACTTCAGGTACGTTAAATTTATTTTATTTCTTCCCCACACTAGCATCCTCTAATGATTTTATTTAAACCGTATTATGTAATAACCTATATTTATCTTTTCTATTGTTACCTTGATAAGATTGAAGGGGAAAACAAGAGAATACCTGCTGTTTTAGGGAAAGAAGTTTTTTTTTTTAAACATGTATTAAAGTTCAAAATACATTTTAGCATATTTAACTTTTTCATAAAACAGTTATTCATTTTATTTTCATAAAAAGTTAATTTAGGTGTTAGACCTCCTAAAACACACAAGAAGTTCATACCTCTCTATCTTACACATTCCAACCAAGTTTGGAATTTTAGACTTGACATGGACCTGAGATACTCCACAAAATGCTCATATTTCACTACAACACCCCAGAGCCAAAAAAACATATTTGCCCAGAATGCAGTGGTTTCCAAGTGGTTCATTGTAATCCCCACTGTAGTTCAGCACAAGATTTTAGAGCTGGAAAGAAGGTTAAGGGCATTTAACCCAAGCTCTTCCCCTCCCCACTTTTCGTGTTACTGTTGAAGAAAGTGAGTCCTTAAAAAATTAGGCAATAGTTTGTGCATAATGCCAGTAGTAGGACCCAAGTCTTCTGGCTCTATTTCCAGTGAAGAATATGTGGCCAGAAGCACATGCAGTGCTAGAGGTTACCAGTATGATTTTTACCAGTTCTCTTCCTCTTCTTTCTGTCTCTCTCTGTCTCTGTCTCTCTCAGTGCTATTCTTCCTCACTTTAATTCTCTGCCTGGTTTTCTCAAATGTCATATGACTCTGGGATACGATTTATAATAACCACTGTCCAAAGGAATACAGTTACTTTATTCCAGTCTTACATAATATCAGAGCATTTGAAGAACCACTGGATATTAATTTAGAATTATACTCCCAAAGTGATTAAACTATACATACCTTTTGACTCAGTGATCCCACTGAGTATTTCTCCCCAAGGAGGCCAAACATAGAAGTAATGGTAGAAGTAATGGTTTAACATATACCAAAATATTCATAGCAACACTCTTTAGTGTAGTAACAAAGAACTAGAAACAAAATGAGTGTCCATTAATTGGAGAATGGCCGAAAAACAGTTAGTAGATGAATGTAATGAAATATTTTAGTACAGTAAAAATGAAAAATATGAGTAATTCAGAAAAACATGAGAAGATTTATATGAACTGTTATAGAGGCTAATAACAGAACCAAAAGAACAGCATACTTGACTGCTGCAGTGGAAATGAAAAGATTCTTGAACAACTGAAACACCAGGGATAGCTTTAAAGAACACCATTTCTCCTTGTCACAACAGAGAGGTGGGGAACTTTAAAGACAGAATGTTTTATGCATTGGCAGATCTCACTGTATTGATCCTTTTGGCTTAATTGCTTTATCATATTGGGGGGAGGCATGGTTCAGTCTGTACATTGTGTAAGAGGATTTCTAGGAATGACAGTGATAGAAAAACAAATGACACCAATAATTTTTTTTAAAGAAAAATAATCCTTAGACTGTTGGCATAGGGCTCATCTGCCTTATGGATTTAAATAATACTGTAAAGAATAAACTTTACTAATAACTCACATGGGCACTGTGCTTTAAAAAGCCTTTTGCTTGAATCCATCTACCCCCTGAATTGGCAGTGCAAGTAGTGGGGACCTTCATTTTAGAGATGGGGAAACTGAAGCTGAAAACAAGTAAGCTATGGGCACAAATCTTAAATATTTAAGTCAGAACTCAAACCCAGGTCTTTTGAGTCATTGGTCAGTGGATTTCAAAGATTTTGTTTATTCTGCATTTAACGCTGAAAAAAAATTTTTATGTACATTTAATGTAGTTATATATAAATAGAACGATAACAAGATTGGATATCCCCAATTTTAGATTATAACGTGTGTGCGTGTGTGTGTGTACATAAGAAATGCTTTGTAACCAACTAAATGCTTTGCGAGTTTCTGTTTTTAAAATATTTTCCTTTATTAGGATGGAGAAGTGGAAGGACATCCTGTTTGGGCATTGATTTATTACTGCATGCGCTGTGGGGATTTAGTTGCAGCTTCACAAGTGGTTAATCGAGCCCAGCATCAGCTGGGAGAATTTAAAACTTGGTTCCAAGAATATATGCACAGCAAGGATAGAAGGTATGTTGAGCAAGATAAAGGGTATCCAGAAGGAATTAAGTTGTAGAAATAGAAAGTCTGAGTTGTGTACTGTATGTAGGTTCCTTTGCCTTTATGTGACTAGAAATAAACTCATGTTTTAAAAAAAATTTTGAACATGTATAAAATCATAATTGGGTTTGATATTAAATCTGGTTGTAACACTGATGGTGAAGGACAACCTCTACTCCAGTTCCCTGCTGCTTCAGTGTGGCTTGGAGGTGACCCTGATCCTCAGACTGCACAAGTGGAGAGCAAGCTTTGGGAGGTCCTGCAGAATCTCTGTGTGCCTAGCACCTGTATATTTGTCATCCTGGGATCAACCTAGTTAAGTTCATTAGGTGGTTGGCCACCAGGTGCTAAATTTTTTTTAACCCTAGCAGTTCTTGAAGACCACATTCCAACACATGCAGGGCTTGTGATTTGCGTCATTCTGGAGAAATAGCTCCTTTGTGTATGGTAGTGAAAGAGCTGTTGGAGAGGAGCGTGATTCATTCTTTTTTTTTTTCATAAGCAATTGGGGTTAAGTAACTTGCTCAGGGTTACACGGCCAGTTATTTCTGGGTGTGGTGCTAAGTATCTGATCCCGGATTCAATCCCAGGTCATCCCGACTCTGGGGCCGGTGCTCTTACTCACTGTGCCAGCATGATTCATTCTTACCATTAACCCATGGTTAAGAAAGGTACTTTGCAATGATATTTGTATTCTGTTGCATTTTATTTATGAGCTACGAGTTGATTGACTAGTCTATTGCCTTCAAAAATATTGTTTGCTATGTTGGTAAATTGGAGACTAGATAATAAATGTTCAATAGTACTTCTATATGACAGTCAGATCAGTTCAACAGGTATTTGTTAAATTCCTGGACACTATGGGAATGCTAAATGTTGGTATTTATGTTGGTTTTATTAGTTTTTGGTGTATTATTAGTACCTGCCTCTGTGAGAGCAATAAGTTTGATTTTTTTTCCTTTGTTTCCCCATCAGCCAACTCAGAGCCTGCTGTAACTCAGATACTTAATAAAGGTTTTTTCAACTGAATACTGCAGGCTTCCAAGGATTTGTGATTTATGGGTCTGAGTATTCAGTAGGTTCATGCAGATTGCATTCCCTCCCTAACTTGGAAGGCCATTTAATGAGTTGCTGTGATTTTATGTCATGCCCAGCCTTCTAGTGACAACCGGCTTTAACAAGGCTGGACCTGGGACAGTAAATGCACAGACCATCACCAGTCCCATAATTGAAACTGTTTCCACTCTGCAAAGATGAACAAGAAATTGTGCTTCCCTAGTGTAGAATTGGATACCCTTCTAGGGCTCCATATGTTTGTACATTGCGGGAGCCTAAAGCACTTTCTCAGAGGTTTTCATTTAGATAGCTATGTGAAAAGTTCTGTTTGAACATTCTTTTAGATTCTCAAAAGCCCTGCTTTATTCTTATTGAAGTACTCAAGTTGGATTAATTTGGGTTATTCTCAAATACTCTCAGGCATTTTCTCATGAGTTAATATGAATTTGTCCATTTTTAAATCTTTAGATTATCCCCTGCCACTGAAAATAAACTGCGTCTCCATTATCGACGTGCCCTTAGAAACAACACCGACCCTTACAAAAGAGCCGTTTATTGTATCCTTGGCAGATGTGATGTCACTGATAATCAGAGTGAAGTGGCTGATAAAACAGAAGATTACCTTTGGTTAAAGGCAGGTTGCTGCATTGAGAGAGAGAGAGAGAGAGAGAGAGAGAGAGAGAGAGAGAGAGAGAGAGAGAGAGAGAGAGAGAGAGAGAGAG
>NW_027187205.1:207473-292926 GCF_028583685.1 Petaurus breviceps papuanus
GTGTGTGTGTGTGTGTGTGTGTGTGTGTGTGTGTGTGTGTGTGTGTGTGTGTGCAAGCACATATGCATGCACCTAGAAAATTTTTTAAAACTAGAAGTCATTTAATTTGTTGTGTCTACTTTTACCTCTGAGACATTTAGCTTCTTGATGGGGGGTTGAAGGACGGGGAGGGCAGTGGGATAATCAGAAAGCTGTGGTGTGCATGGTCAGCAGAGACAGAAAATTTGTTTCCTGGTCCATTTTTTGTTGCATAATTCCTGACTGACCACAACCATCATAGCAATGGCCAGCTTTCCAGTGTAGGTACAATTGCATAACATCCATTCTATATGGTATGCCCTAGTTTGAGAAGAAGTTTATAAAAATATGTGTTTCTTTTGGGGATTTAGTTGAATCAAGTATGTTTTGAGGATGATGGCACCAGTTCTCCACAAGACAGGCTCACTTTATCACAGTTCCAGAAGCAGTTGTTAGAAGATTATGGTAAGAGCCTTCTACAAACCCACCTTCTTTCCTGGGCATTTTCCATATTTTCAGTAGCTCCACTTTTGAGACCTAAAAAAAATTTGCCTCCAAGTTCATTAGCCTTCCCGGTCACTTTCAGAGGCCTCAAGTATTTAACTCTGTAGGTACAGTATGAGTGATATCATTGTTCTATCAACTAGTAGCCACATAGTAAGAATCTTATATCCTGAGTGATTATTTCTTTGAGCTACATTGGTCATGGTGTTACTTATTGGACAATATTTAAAGTGCACTTAGGTGATCCTCTCTCCTACATCTCACTTAAAACTTGAGAAGTCTGCCCCAGATGAGTCTAAAGGTTACACTGAGGCCACTTTGAACCTTTCCCTTTTTGCTGAACAAGTCTTGTTAGGCAAGAAAAGACACATGATTCCTTTTGAAGGTATTTGGAAAACATGTCAGGAGGGAAAGTTTTTCCTCTGTGCTCCTTCATGGATGGTTTCTGTAACTCCAATGCCAGCCCTATTTCCTTGTCACTTCGTGAGGTACAAAAAACACTATTAATATCCCAGCTTATCGAGTCATTGTAGCTAGGCCATCTTGTTAAGTGAGATATTTTTCAGCAAACTGAATTAAAACACGTTGTCGTAGTTATTTGCAGTTACATGGGGTAAAATTCTTTGAATAAGCAACTTCTTTAAGAATGGCTCTCTCTGACTCCTTGTCTTTCCAGGGGAATCCCACTTTGCTGTCAACCAGCAGCCTTTTCTCTACTTCCAAGTGCTCTTCCTGACCGCACAGTTTGAAGCTGCAATCGCTTTTCTCTTCCGTGTGGAGCGCCTGCGCTGCCACGCCGTTCATGTAGCACTGGTCCTTTTTGAGCTAAAGCTTCTCTTGAAATCATCTGGCCAGAGTGCACAGCTCTGTAAGTACCATTGCATTGGGATGTGAAGGGAAGAGAAGCAGTTTCTGGATCATTGCCAACCCCAGGTGATGTCACTAAATAGAGCATCACTGTACTCACCCTCTCTTTTTTAAGGGAACGGGAAATAAAAGTCACTTTGAAGTGGCTGTATTCCCATTAGGTCCCCTGGATGATTTTAATTTAGGTGTTTCCTCTAGCATTCATATAACATTTTATTCTTACAAACTTTTTTACATAGTAATAGCACTAGACAGTAGTTGTTGTTCTACTTATACATGTATCACATTATGATGTAAATTGTTTATCTCTATATACCTTATCTTACCTTCTAGTCTACAAGCCCTTTGAGAGCAAGGGCCGTATCTGAGGTATCTTTGTGGGTCCCTGAGTGCCTATCATCTGTGGCACATGGCACATAGTAGACACTGTGTGTTTGAGTGGACACATTCTGTGCTAGTCAGTTAGGGCATAGTTAGGTCATGAACTTCTTCCTTTATGAGCCAGCTACTTTTTCACTGATTTCAGACTGCTAACCAAACCCTGGTTAAACATATCTTATCCATGCTGTCTGTGTCCAGAGTGTAGAGTGTGGAGATGAAGGACTCTAGGTAATTCATACAGCCTATTACCACTGTTGCAAAAGTAACTTAAATCTTGGGTTATCTTCATATATGAAGTATAGCACATCATAATTTTTACTACCAAAATAGTCTGTTATCCCCATTTTATACCAGAAGAAACTGGAATCCTGCATCCCTTTTTTAAAACTTCATGTCACTTTATTTTCTGAAAAGTCTTGTGATCAAGAAATATGTTGTTTTTCTTTCTGACTCTACAACTGAAAGAAAGAAAACACAGAATTAAGCAGACATGTAGAAAAGTTTGTCATTGACTTAGCTTCCAGTACTCAAGTTTGCCAAGGTACTGAGCAAGGATTTAAGATCGAGGAGCAAGTTCAGTAACAGGGTAAAAATCAGGCCCTAAAATGATGACTGACCGTGAAATTGAGTGCCTTTGTATTGGATTTTGTTTCATAAAATATTTGATCCATTGAGCTTTTAGTTTCCATTTATGTGACTCAATGGTTCTGTATGAGTATTCATTAAGGAATATAGTTTGACCTCTTTTATTTCTTATAGTAAGTCATGAGGCTGGCGACCCTCCTTGTGTCAGGCGTCTTAATTTTGTTCGCCTTTTAATGCTTTATACCCGGAAGTTTGAGTCAACAGACCCAAGAGAAGCATTACAGTACTTTTACTTTCTCAGGTAAGAAATTGAGCAGTTATTTTGAATGAATTTCATTCCATAGTTCTTTGTATAACTGCGAAAGGCCTCACATTCATTAAGCATGAATTTAAGAATATCGTTTATATTTGTTCTCTTACAGGGATGAAAAAGATAGTCAAGGGGAAAACATGTTTTTGCGCTGTGTTAGTGAACTTGTAATTGAAAGTCGAGAGGTATGAGCCTTTTTTTCCCATTATGCTCAAAAACATGTTAGCATATGTTATTTTATATTTCCATACAGGATATAATGCACACTAAATAATTATTTTGTATATATTTCATTTGAATCATAGAGCCTAAGAGTTGGGAAGGACCTTGTGGTCATCTAATCAAACCCTATATGAATTCCCTCCAGAATAACCTTGACAGTGGAATATTTACTGTTGCCTTCAAATAGTAATGACATAGAATTTAGTTATGGTATTTTGGACATTTGCCCCTACTTTCCTCTCATTTTTATCTATTTTTATCTTTCAGATAATGATACTACTATCAAGTGGATTGAATTGTTTACATTCTTTTTTGTTTGTTTTTCTAGTTTGATATGATTCTTGGGAAACTGGAGAATGATGGAAGTAGAAAGGTGAGTGAGTAAAAAAAATCCTGATTTCTAAAAAATTGTCAGAGAGATACATTTGAAGACATAGTTTAGTTTTTAAATCTACTCAGATGTATCTCACATGTCAAGCAGAAGCAAAGAAAAGGATTTAGCAAAAAGTAACAGACCTTGATATACCTACTTTTATATCAGATTCACCTTTATAATATTCTTTTGATTCACCTTTATAATATTCTTTTGAAGTGAGTAGGATACTTTTAATCTCTTCACACCTGCAATTTTTGTAGATGAGAAGACTTTGACAAGGAAATATGCTGAAAAAAGAAATTGGATATATCAGTACCTTGTCTTCCAAATGGAATAGTTTAGCTTTTTTTTTTAAATTTTCTTTTATAAAAAGATCGTAGAAGACCCAAAAATTCATCCTTGTCCAGAAAAAATTAGATCAATAAGCATTGTAGATTCCTAACTCATCTATTCAGATATCAAGACCTAGAGTAATGTTATACAGATAAACAAGCTGTTGTACTTATCCAGAGTAAATAAAGGAACAAAGCTTTTGGATGTAATCTTTACTAGAACGCTAACATTGACTTGGGATGAACCTGAATTTTATAGAAAAGAAAAATCTCTTCTAGCAGAGACTTAAGTAATACCTTTTCTGAGGCCTTTTCTATAATCATATTTGGTTGTTTATGTGGAGGCACTGACTTTTCAGCACCAAATTTCATTTGCCATTTGTTTTGTAAAAGCATATTCAAAATCCTTGAGAGATCATTCTCCTAAATGTTTTGATTTCCTTTGTTCCCCAGGGTCCTGACATCAGCAGGTATTTTTTACCTGCTATCTGGGTCATTTTGAAATACTAGAAACCACTAATGTTTTGCTACTGACTTGATCAGTTTTGTCTACTTAGGTTACAGCATTTTGCATAACCCTTTCATATTTTTAATGTGGCCTCCAGTATGTATTCCTGTAGAAATCTCTACTCTTCAGTGTAACCAAACTGTATTCATTGCCATGGGTAAAACATTTTTAGTTCAACTCTTTCATCATCCCAGATTTCTCTCTCTATTGAAAACAGTAGTGCTGTATGTGCTCTTCCCCTCCCTTATTTTTCTTGTCAGCCTGGAGTTATAGATAAGTTTACTAGTGACACAAAGCCCATCATCAACAAAGTTGCTTCAGTGGCAGAAAATAAAGGATTATTTGAAGAAGCTGCAAAACTTTATGACCTTGCAAAGGTAAAATGTGTTCTTTTCCTTTTCATTTAATACATCTGTTGCCCTTTTAGAATAAGATGCACAAACATTTTCACTAGGCTATCATCTTGATCTTTTAGGAATTGTATCATCACCAGAGTGTTAATGCAGCTGTTTTCTCATAGTGCTTAGGCAGTTAATGATCCTGGTCACAGTGAAATTCCCATTTTACAGAATTGTTTTTACCCATAAGACGTTTCCAGTTGACAAAGCAAGTTATTGAAAGTATGTCCTTCAAGCATCTAATAGTAGTACCATTTGGCAACAAGTTAAATATTTGTCATATTTAGACCATGAAGTTTCTCAGTGAGAAATATGGCAAACTCTTACATTCTCTGTAGCCTTAACATGGTGCTCAGTATATGTTATGTAATAACAAAAAGAGGCATGTAGGAATATGAGAGAAATATTGCCACATGAAAACATTTCAGTGACTCAGCAGTTAAGTGTAAATTTTAAGGATTAAATTATTTCTGTGTGATAATTCAAGAAGAGATGAAAAAGGGTGGGGGTAACAGCACACTGAGCCATTTGGCAGATTCTTATAAATCCAGTATGTGCATTTTTGGTTACATAGAATGCTTTTTTGGGGTCTCTTTTTAAAAATTTATATTTGACAGAATGCAGACAAGGTTCTAGAGCTGATGAACAAGTTGCTCAGTCCAGTCGTTCCCCAGATCAGTACTCCTCAGTCCAATAAAGAGAGGCTGAAGAACATGGCACTTTCCATCGCAGAACGGTAATAAAAATAACAAAAATAATGATGATGATGATAGCACCTTATGATATCACTTTATGTTATACAAAGCATTTTCCTCACAGAAGACCAATGAAAAATAATAATAATAATAGCTGACTTTTACATAGTATACAACTAGTGTTTGTGTAGGATTCAAACAGAGGTCTTCCTGACTCCAGATGCAATTTTCTCTCCACTTTCCCCTGCTGTCTTTCTGATAGGCAGTATGACCATTATTATCTTTATTTCACAAGTGAGGAAAATGTAGACTTTCAGAGATGAAATGACTTGTCGAGATAACATGGCAACTGATAACTGACCTTGGACTTGAAGCTGACTTCTGATCTGTTGCTTTACTATAACTCTAGATTTTCTATGTACTAAATAGACAGCTAGAAGAGTTCTGCTCTTGTAGCCCAAGTCTTCAAAATGTTCTTGACCTTGCATAGAGTGGTTTGGCACAGCAGAAATGTAATTAGCACTAATCTGGGCAAAATCCTTGCTGTTCCACAAAGGGCACCAAGTTTGTGCAAGTTGACGAATTTGACACAACTAAGAACGAGATCTGCAAAAACTTTTGATACTCTTTTAAAGACAGGTTTTTTTCCCTCAATTGACACCTATCATAGAATCACAGAATTTTAGACTTGGAAAAGGGGTTTTGGCAGTCTTCTAGTCCAGTCCTTATCTGAAAGGAATCTTTACATAATATGCCTGACCATTGGCTATCCAACTGCTACTTGAAGACCTCTAATGTAACCTTTCAAGGAAGCCAATTCCATTTTTGAACATCTCTAATTAAGAAATTTTTCCTAACAGCAAACCTAAATTTGCCTCTCTGCAACTTCTTCCTATTACTTCTGGTTCTGATATCCAACAGAACTTCTCCATGATAGACTTTTAGGTGGTTAAAAACAGTTATGATGTCTCTTCTGAGTATTCTCTTCTCTGTTAGGCTAAAGATCCTCACTTTTCTCAGTTGCTCCTTAGATAGCATGGACTCAAAGACCTTTGACCGTCTTGGTCTGTGTCCTCCTTAAACTCTGGCCACTAAAACTTAACTCAATATGTGGTCTGACTAGGAGAGAAGACTAAATTACTATTACCTCCTTATTCCTGGAAGCTATGCCTGACTTAATGCTATATAAGACTTCTTCAGGTTTTTTGGCTACTGCATTATACTGCTGACTTATATTGAGCTTTATAGTCTAGTAAAATCCCCAGATCTTTTTTTTCCCAGAAAAACTGCTGACTAAATGTGCTTTTACCATCTTATACTTATGAAGTTAATTTTTTTAAACCAAGTGTAAGACTTTGTTTATTTTCCTGTTGAATTTCATCTCATTAAATTCAGCCCAATGTTGTAGTCTGTCAAGATCTTTTTGAATCCTGACTTTGCCATTGTGTCCCAGCATTTGTGCCATGTGCAAATTTGATTGAGCATGCCATCTATGCTTTTTTCCAAATTATTTATAAAAACATTAAACAGTATAGGGCCAACCACAGATCCCTGGGGCACTCCATTAGAGACCTCTTGCCAAGCTGACATTGAGCTATTTGGGTCCAGTCATTCTAAGCTATTACTATCTTCTGGTCCACATCGTTTTGTCTTCTATTAAATGATAGTATGGCATAATTTCTCAGATTTTTCACTAAAATCTGGGCAAACTACATCAGTAGTATTCCTCTTATCTACTAGTTTAGGAAGCCTGTCAAAAAAGGAAATAAGATTATAAGGTTAGCCATGCTGGCTTTTTGTGATCACTACTTTTTTTTTTTCTGGAGGCTCATTAACCATCTCTTTTATCTGTTTTAGAATTTTACCAGGAATTGAAGTCAAAATTTATAGGTCTATAATTTTTAGAACTTTTTTTCTCTTTTGAAAAAGAATCAAAACATTTGCTCTCCTTTAGTCCTTCATAATCTCTACTTTTTCTCCTACCTTTCAGATACTTCTGACAGTGACTCAACAATCACTTCTGCTTGTTTTTTCAGCACCTAAGGTTCTAACTAGCTCATCTGGCTAGGTAACTTGAATTCATCAAAGGCAACTAGGTGCTTTATTTCTTCTTTATCTCGAGGATCAACTCAGTATTAGCCATTTCTGTTCTGTCATTTCTATGCCAAAGTCATTCTTCTTGGTAGAAAAAACAGGAGCAAAATAAGGATTAAAGAGTTCTGCCTTCCCTCTGTTGTCAGTTATCATCACTACATACACCCCAGAATAGAAGCCTATCTCATCTTTGATCCTCTGCTTTCCCTCAATGTAGATTTTTTTTTCACATCCTTGTTATTGTTCTTTACCACCTTCTCCAGCTTGTGCTCACTCTGAGCTTTAGTACTCCCAACTCTGTTTTTAAAGGATTGTACCGTGATCTTATATACAGCTTCTCTTACATACCCTTTATAATTTAAAAAATTTAAATTAAAAAATTCCATTTTAAAAATTGAAATTGGTTGTTTAATTTCCTATATATCAACATTAATCTTTTCAGACATCTCCAATTTTTCTTCCTCATTGAATAGTTTTCCTTTTTGTGTCTTCAGAGTTCTATTGTTAAGAATATTCTATCCCTCCTGGGCTGACTTTCTTTTTAAACTATTTTTTATTTAGTTTTTCAGTTCCAAATTCTCTCTTTCTCTGTTGCTCCTCCCTCACCTATTGAGAAGTTATTGATAAACAACCCATTGCAAATATATATAGTCATGCAAAATATATTCCTATGTTAGCTATGTCCTAAAGAAAATATGCTTCAGTCTGCACTCTTGAGCCCATTAACTCTCTACCTGGAGATAGATAGCATATTTCATAATTAGCTTTTTAGAATCGTCATTGTGTTAAGGGTTCCTAAGTCTTTCAAAGTTGATAATATTGTTATTATTATATAAATTATTCTCCTGATTCTGCTCACTTTACTTTGCATCAGTTCATATGAATCTTTTCAGGTTTTCCTAAAACCATTCTCTTTATCATTTCTTACATTACATTCATATGCCATAACTTGTTCAGCCATTTCCCAGTTGATGAGTCTTCCATCAGATTCTAATTCTTTGCCACAACAAAAAGAGCTGCTATACATATTTTTGTATATATGGATTCTTTTTCTTTTTTTTTTTTGGTCCTCTTCGGGATATACACTTAATAGTAGTATCACTGGGTCAAAGAATATGCACAATTTAATATCCTTGTGGGCATAGTTGTAAATTAGTTTCCAAAGTGGTTGGACCAGTTCACAACTCCACTAACACTTATCATTTTCGTTTTCTGTCATATTAGTCAATCTGATAGGTGTGGTGAGGGTGGTACCTCAGAGTTGTTTTAAATTGCATTTCTCTAATCAGTAGTGATTTAGAGGAGGGCTTCTTAAACTTTTTTCACTCACAACCCCTTCAGCACTTCCTGGGGTCATGTAGAGTTGGACACAACTGAACAACAACAAACAAGTTGTGGTATTTGAACATAGTGGAATGTTATTGTGTTATAAGAAATAATGAATAAAATAAAAACAGGAAAAATATATCAACTGATGCAAAGTAAACAGAACCAGGAAAGGAACATTCACAATGATGAAAATAAATAGAAAGAACAAACAAAACAATTGAAGCTAAATACTGTGAAATTATAATAATCAATTTACCTCAAAGAAGATATATGAGAAAATAGAAGCCAAAAATAATTTTTTTAATCAAGCCTCCACTGTCCATTATCATTGTCCCTTTCTTCCCACATGATAACTGTCTTCTCTGTGATCCTTTTTCCTTTCAACAATATAACCAAACTTCCTAGCATCTCTTGCCAGTTTCATCTCATTCTGAGTTTTATCATTCCTGACACTATTACTATACCTCTTTGTATTAAGTTTCTTGCACCTTTTCTTGGCTCTTTCTTCCACTGGAATTTTGCTGTATTAATTATTGACTCATCCCACCTTGAAAAAGATCTAGTGACTAGGACTTGGAAATATATCCGTTATAGTAAGGTTTTCTTTGTTATAAAAATTCTTGAGCTCAGATTCAACCTGTAATGAATAATTGACAAAAGCACCTTTAATTTGCCAGACTTTGAAACTACTTAAGAAACAGTGTTATCATAGAAGTGTATCTCTCATTTGACTGGGCATTTCATCTTTTTAATTCCAAGCATGAAAACTACACACGTTTTAACCCAGTAAATTTGTCATCTTTATAGACTATCGGGAATAAGCATTGGGCCTTGCACTGATGTGCATGTCTAGCAGAGGGTTTTTTTTTGTAGTGCTTGTATGGGTAATTTGGTTTTTCAGGATTTCTAAATATGTCATTGGTATCATTCCATCATACTTAATGCAGAAAACTCCAAGACCTGGAGCCTCTCCTTGACTTTGGTAGCATCAAGAGTTGTGTGTATATGTGTGTATGCATGCATGTGTGTGTCTATCTGCCTGTCCTATCTTAGAAAATAATTTGGGAAAAGGAGAGTGTTGTAATTAAATTGAGTTGAATTGGCTTGGAAAAACTAAATCAGGATATGGAGTAGATAGAACCAGTTGCTTTGACATTGAATGATTCATTCTTGGTGCTTCTTTTAGTTTTGGCTCTTGAAGTTGTCTGTTATGTTGTCCTTCCAACTGGCTAGGACACAACCAAATCTAATGTTTTACTTTATGCTATCCCTATGGCTTCTGCCATATTGTGGGTGTATTATTAAGAAATGCCCAACCTCATGCTCTTGTTGCATTGAGCTACAGTTAAATTCTGCTGTGTGTGTGTGTGTGTGTGTTTGTGACATATCTTAATAGCAATCCACTCCTTTGCCCTCCAAAGTGGACTCAACTAAATTGGCCCTGAGAGCTCTGCAACCTCTTCTACTTGGCTCAGCATTTGGTCTGGGACATGGTTATAGTCCCAAAACAAAACCTGCTTGTTTGAGGGTGATCCACACTTATTGGGTCCAAACTGTATTCTTACCACCCCCCACCCCCAAAAGTGTTCCTAAATTATAACTACTGGATCTCCAGTGAACTCAGACATATAGCAGTATATAAAAATTTGTTCCTGTATTGGAAAGGTCTAGTGTCCCTAAGTGACAACAGATTGTCATGGGTTTCCTTTAAGAGGCAAAAGTATTATATTTAAGAAGTATTTTGATATTTAATTGTCCTTGTCTGAATTTTATTTTCAGGCATTATGCTTATTATGGTTTCCATATTAAGGAACATAAAAATTATTGCACAGGGTCAATCTCATAAAATATCCCATTTCCCCTCATCCGTTAGTGTAATGATGCAAAGAAATTGGACTAGATGAACTCTAAGGCCCCTGCCACCTCTAAAATTCTGTATTTTATCATCTATAAACATATCTAAATCTTTTTTAAACTTGATTTTATTTTCAATCAATACCAGGCCTTGGAATACAGTTCTGTTAGTATATTCTGTGCTAGGTAAAACAGGAATATTTTTATATGCCCTAAATTTAATTCTCAGAAGTCTCTATCTCATTTTGGAAACATGGAATGTCCTTCTGATGTTCCAGAATTGGGTATTTACCCTATGTATCTTCTTTATAGACTTTAGTCTATAAAGACTTTACTCCTTTGTCTTTTGAGATTGAAGACTTTTTAATGTGTTTAGTCTTTCATTGTACATGAACTATCCTGTGGCAGTAGTCACCTTATCAACTTAGTCTTTAGTTTCTCTGTTTGGAGCTTTTCCAATATTTGCTCCAATGTATGGTGTCCAGTGTTTCCGGTGCAGGTACACCATGGTTTTTATACGTAGGTAGAAGACCAGTTTTCTATTTCATTTCTCTTTTTAACATTTTCTCACTATGGTTTAACTTTGAGAGTAAATGTAAAGCTCCAGAAGGGCAGGGGCTAATTTTTCTAACTTGGGTATTCCCCACAGCACCTGTTCAAGTACCCCATAAATTGGATTATTAATAAATACATGCTGACTGACTGAATTAAGGGAAAATATTTCATTTTTATTTTTATTTAAGACCTAATGGGAAATACATTTATGCAACTTTGCGAGGTAGTAAAATTGCTCCTTAGCCATGTTTGTTTTAGAATAAAAGAAATGAAAATCTATCAAAGAGCTTCCACTGACTTTTTGGACCATTTAACAAACTGAGCATGTTTTTTTCCTTAAGAATTTGTCACCAGAACAATGGCTGTTGTTTGAAGAGCCATGAAAAAAATGTGTTGGGTTCAAACCAAATGTATCATCAAACTCCCACCACCCAGACTAGTTGTTTCTTTGCTATTTTAATTTTGTTAGACAGTTTTTTATTGCTTATTTACCACTAAAATTATACACATTTTTCTTGTCTTTCAGGTACAGAGCTCAGGGAATAAGTGCAAACAAATTCGTTGACTCCACCTTCTACCTTCTCTTAGACTTGATTACATTTTTTGACGAGTATCATAGTGGTCACATTGACAGGGCCTTTGATGTAAGTTTGAGGAGCTTTGTTTGAAGTAGAGATTAGTAAATGCCCTTGAAAATTCAAAATAGTTCACCATTTAAAAACAAAGGGAATGTTACCAAATCACTTTTTTGGGGGGGACATCAAAAGAGACAAATATGGGATCCAGGAATTTTTTTAAGCATTTCATTTTTTTTTTCAGTCTCATAATTTAAATATATTAAATAATTTAAAATCTCCAAATCAGATTTTCATTTTGTTTCAGTAAGATAAAGTAAGAAAAAAAGGAAGGCTCTTTATGCACATTTTACAATTATTTCCATAGTTTTAATATGGAAACAATTAAATCATTAAAATGTTTCATCCATATTGTGTTTTTCATAGATAATTGATCGCCTGAAGCTTGTGCCCCTGAATCAAGAAAGTGTGGAAGAAAGAGTGGCTGCCTTCAGAAACTTCAGTGATGAAGTGAGCACTTCCCTCTCTTTCATCTGATATTTCTCCCAATTGAAAATTTTCTTTGATGAAATTAGCAGTACCATGTATAGTACATATTATCCTAGAGTAAATGAGATCTGTGTTGATCTAATTGGGTTTGATTTAAGTACTCTAGTGGCAGTTAGATGGCATAGAAAAGGGAGTTCAGGACTTGGAGTCAGGAAGACCAGAGTTGAAATCCTGTCTCAGACACTTACTAGCTGTGTAACCCTGAGCAAGTCACTTAATGGTTTCCCAGCTTCAGTTTCCTCATCTGTAAAACAGGGATGATAATATCATCTGCTTCCCTGGGTTCTTGAGAGGATCAAATGTGATGATATATATAAAGCACTTTGCAAGCCTTATTAAGGCAAGCTATTTTTCTTATAATCAAATGTTACCATATTTCTGGCCACCTGAAGATATTCCAATCAAGGAGGAGGGACAGAAATGGAGTGTGCAATTTGTTGTCACTTCTCCCATAGACCTAGAATACCTCTGTAGCCCAGAAATACTGTTTTAGAAATGCAGAGTAAATATTGACTTTATTTGCTGGCAGGAACACTACTAATACTGTGTAGAGTATCAGCACCTTTGTTTGCTTTGCTTATTAGGGCTAGAGTATGAAAAATTGGCTGTGTGCTGTTTTAAATACACAAGTTATTCTGTGTTCCTTCAAAAGAATATTTTATGCAAAATTAAGTACACATAAGAAACAGTTCTCCTTGTGTTGTGGGTTTTTCCTCGTCCTAGCTTGCTTGCTTTTTTAAAAAATAAATACATAAAAGATCAGTTCTCTTTTTATAGAAGGGACCAGGGCCAGCCTATGATATTACTAGAGTAGGCAGTCACTTACCTTGGTATGAGTGTCTCCAACCATGTCTCCTAGAAATTCCCCATTAATGGCTAAGATGTAGATAATTTAAAGATAGATCATCTTGTCTAACTCCCTTATTTTATAGATAAGGAAACAAAGACTGGGAGAAGTTAAATGATTTGCTCAAGGTCACACATTTAATCAGTCAATGAACCAGGTATTGATTAAGCATTTATTGCATGCCAGCCTTGGAGGATACAAAGAAAAGCAAAAACCAATCTTTGCTTTCAGAGAGAGAGCTTACACTCTAATGGGGGGAGACCAGATGCAAATAAACAGATACATGCAATTGAAGGAAAGTATCCTGAGAAGGAAAGATTCAAGTGTATGAGAAGACTGGGAAAGTGCAAATACTCCTGAAATGGGGTAACAGCTATCAGTGCATTAGTGAAGGTTATATTGTTTTCTTGTCAGAACAAACCTATTTTCACACCTGGAGGTAAAGGGGCAAAAATGGCAGCCAGAGCAAAGACAGAATTTACCTACTTAATACTTCTGCCTGATACCTGTTAAGTGTAGAAGATTGTCATGGGAGGAAGCTTAGTTTGTTATCCTATTACTAAGGTGTTATAACCTTCTGATGAAGGATGTCTACAGACGATGCATCTTGAGCACACTGCTTAGTTGAGGACATTCCCAGAATGAATGCCATGTGCTATTTTCCTTCCTCAGTTTGTTTCTCTGTTCTTTTTATGCAGGTCAGACATAACTTGTCAGAAGTGCTTCTTGCCACCATGAACATCTTGTTTACCCAGTTCAAGAGACTAAAAGGCACAAGTCCATCTTCAGCATCCAGACCCCAGCGAGTTATAGAAGACAGAGATTCTGTAAGATCCCATTTTCCTCCAGAAATGATTCTGAGAAAATCATTTCTAGTTCTCCACACTCCCAAGTTTCCTGTAATTTCTAAGCATTAGCAATTGACATGAAAAGGATACCAGTTAACCTAGTCTGCAGGATGAATCTTTGCATTGATGTTAACTATTGTATGCCCGCTGAGAATCAACTAGTTGTTTGTTTTTTTAAAGCAAAGCAAGGATCTTTCTTCTTAAGTTAAGAAAAAAGATGCCCTAATTTAAAAACAAGAAATTTAGACCTAGTATCTCAAGCACTTTCATTTCGATGAAATGCAGTTTCATTAAGGAGAATTTTCCCTCTCAGTGCAGTTGCAGGCCCCATAGTAAACAATTCTTCAGAGTTGCAGTAACTAAAAATATCTATCACCTTATGACTAGCCTCTGGTGATGAACTCTTTACAATTACCTAGGATTGTCTACAGATATCCTTTATCGTCTCTTGTCGGGCCTTTCCCAATTTAAACTTGAATTCCACTAGCATTGAAGCACCTACCCTTCAATACGTCCACATGATAACAAGGCTTCAGAATAGGACTTTGGCAGAGATATTGTCCCTAACCATAAAGCTAATTTGTATTTGGAGTTTGCAGATTTCCAGGTCACCTAAGCAGAGTCTGTTGCTGATTTGTAGAGTTCTAGTTCATAGAAAGAAAACTACATCTGAAAACAATGGTAAAACAGTCTTAGCCCTAGTAACAACATTTCAAGCTGTTGTGGCTTATGTTCTTATGTGGACAGTTGAATCAAGCCTGTTTGTTTAGTAAGAATAAAATATTTAACAGAGTAAAACTTTAGGAAAGCATGGTAAGGTATTAGATTATTTTATCCATTTTTTTCAGTTTACTTTTGTACAAAAGTTGCCTCATGCTGTACAATATTCAAACCTGACTGGCACTAGAAAAGACAGTAGTAGACTTAGCTTCAATTGAAAATCCTAACATTTTGTGTTCTAAAATGTTTGCTGTTCAATATTTCTATATAATATCAGATTTTCAGTTACAAAACATGTAATTAATGGGTGATAGGAAATTTTTCATCTCTAAAATCACTGACGACATTACCCCCAAACCCCTCCATTTAAGTTTCAAGTCCAGGGTCATAATGGATAAGTCTTCTGAAGCCATCTTCAGCCCTTTTACCTTAAGGCAAGGTCAAAGGCAACAGGAACTAAAAGTGTGGGCATGTCCTGTTTGTTTTATATCATATCCCAGCATTTGTTACCTACCTTGCCTGCATCTTTAAACAAATCTAATTTTATGCTGATTTGAACTTAACACCATTCCTGACCAACTTGATATTAAGAAATTATCCTGAAGACCCTTGTCTTAGATGGAAGAGGTTGAGAGTGGAAATACTTATAGGGAGGAGGGAATGTATATTAGTTAGCTACTAGATGTGCCCAAGCCATTTTTTTCACATCTGAAGTACATCATTTGAAACCAGTAAAATTGGCTAAATCCCTAGGACACCTTTAAAAAAAAACCAAAAACCTCAACTTGTCCTCTTTACCACCACAAAAGATAATTTTGAGGATGGCACTACCTATACACAAAGTGGCCATCCGAATTTAAAGTGAAAGTACCATCTAATAAGGTAATCCATTTGCCAGATGCCAAATACATTTTGTATTGTATTGAAACAACTGGGGATACATTTTACTCCAACTTCAACTCTAGCCTAATTATATCTTAAAAAATAGAGTCCAAAAGTTTAATAAGCCTTTTAAGAGCAAATAACGAACTCTCTTTTGGCATCTTAAATTTCCTTGTCAGGGCAGCTCTGTAGTTACTTTCTCACCTCTCCATTCTTTCCACTACCCTCTACTTCAGTTTCTAGCAGAAGTATTTCTTCTTCCTCAATGTTCATCAGTTAATTGTAGTGAATATCCTATATCTGTAGACTTTTCATTTTCTTTCACTGTTTTGTTACCATTCCAGAGTGGTTATTTTTAGTGTCTTCCTTTCCATTCCAATTAATGTTTTTCTTTTCTCTTTCCATAGGGCTCTGGGTTAGGCATCAGACATTCATTCATATGGGACATTTGTAATTCCACAACCCTAAACTTAACACATTTGTTATTCTGTACAGAAGTTACCATCCTAAGTTTCTTTGTTCCATATTCTGTACTTTACCTTCTATAGAGAGTGAGCATTGCCATGTTTTTAATTGCTAATGAATGCACTGTCATTTAAACTCATAGAACTGTCTCATCTTCCCTGTAATTTTCTCCTGAGAATATCATATAAACATCTGCTTTATTCTGAAAAGGGAAGCAGCAGCCTCTTACTCCGAGTACCCTAAGGGCGTTAAACGGGGCCCTTTTAAAGGGGGGATAGGAGGAACCAGATAGAGAAAAGAGAATGCAGAGGAATAGAAAGAGTTCAGACTAGTTTTTCTGGGATGGGATGGTAAAAAGCCATGAGAAATCACCTCATTTGTTACAGATAGCTTACATCCACTTTGGAAACTCAGTTCAAATGAAAATCCCACAGGAAAGAAATGAATTAAATTATAGTAGATTTAACCAGAAGAGAGTTGTTTTGTGGTGTCAAAGCAATGGTGTATTTTAAGGAATATAGCTTGTTACTTTGTGAGTAGTTTGGGGCCTCCATCTTTGACAATTTAGCTAATCCTAACTGCTAAATAATAAATACCTTCTTCCAGCTAGGGGAGCTAATTCATCAACCCAGTTAAACTTTACTTATTGGACACCAGAATTGATAGCCATAAGCTAAAAACATAAGAAATACTATCTATGCTTAGCCAGCTCAGAACATGGTGGTAGCTCTCTACAGCACATTGATACCATCTGTGAAAACTAACTCCGAGGGTTTTTTTCCCCCCTCTTTCTCATAGCAACTCCGAAGTCAAGCACGAGCATTGATTACGTTTGCTGGGATGATCCCCTATAGGACATCAGGAGACACAAATGCAAGACTGGTGCAAATGGAGGTCCTTATGAATTAAGAGAGTATTCACATGCTGTTACTAGTACATCAAAGGGATGGGCCCCATTTATTTTATTTTATTTTATTTTTTCTATTATGTATTTTTGTCAACACAAATAAATTTCTTTGATTTGTATTTCCTTTTAAACATACTTTTATTTTCATTGTTTTGTCTTTTTAAATTTTTTTAAGTTATTATTTGTGTCTTGTAGAAGACTCATTAGTAGTCCTAGGCCATTGAGAAGAAAAGAAAATAGATTTTATTTGGGGAAATTAAAAGTATGAAAATTTACTCAAAATAAGCAAACGGTGTTTGGGAAAGCACTGTTACTAATATTCAGTGTTCAGAGACTAGGACACATGACACTCATCATCACTACTGCTAACAGCTTACATTTATATAGTAAGTACTTCGAAGACTCCAAAACTACTTTACTGTCATTATCTCATCTCTAAATCACTACAGCTCAATGAGGTAGGGAGGGGAGTGTGATCATTGCATTTTATAGATAAGGAAACTGAGTTCAAGAGAAATTAAATTGCTGAGTTAAGATCCTCTGTTTGCTCAGAAGTAGCTATAGAAAGTGAAAAGGAGAAAATAAGTCCTTGGAGTTGGAGTTGTCAAGTTGATTGTAATGGGATGAGGAAGAACCTTTTGACCCTTGGTGGAAAGACTCAGGACTTAGAGATGAAGTGGAGTTTTGTTAACAAATGAGACATTTTGGATAAGCTACTTAATGTTTGTACTTCTGTATACACAGCCTGGAGATTCAAGAGCTACTGAAGACATGTTGTGAGATCCTCTGAGAATGAGGTTTTGTTGAGTTATAGTTCATTTGCCTTTAAGACTCCTCTAAAAACATGTCACTGTAACTAAAGAAATGACTAAGTCATCCTGATAATACTTATTAAAAGAGAATTAAATCCCATTCATAGAGGATGGACCACATTGTCATAATTTACCCACTGAAAATGTAAGGCAGTGACCCTGAAGTCCCCGTGTCTCCAAGGGAAAATGTGCCTTCTTCTCTAATCAAATAGGAAATCTTTGGTAGCTGACCAGTTCCGGCCTTACCAGGATTCAATTTATAATAAACTGTCTTCCTTAGTAAAAGTCTAAAAGAGAAGATAGGGGTCAAATTGCTTATTTGTTCAAAGACCTAGGGATCAGATTTCAAGGCAAATGTTACATTGCTTTGATTTTCTTAAACCAGCCTGGCTGCCCATCTTTAAAGTGAAATCCGAATTAGAACCTATGAACTCTCGAAGTTGAGCCTTCAGTTTTATCAAACTTACAGACATACTGAAAGAAATAAGTGCCTGTTCATATGGAAGGCTTTACATACATTTGATGTGGACTTGACTCTCTTTATGTTCTGAGGTATGTTTTGAGACTGTGGAGCAGTTACCCTGTGTCATTTATTCAGTGATCCTTCATTTAAGTAAGCAGTGCTCTAGGATGTACTAGTGGTATCCATCCGATCAGTGCTCAAAGTAACCATTAGTTGGTATTACAGGATCAGAGATTTAGACCTCAACAGGACCTTACAGGTATTAAGAGTCCAGAACCTTAATTTTATAGGGCAGGAAAGTGAGGCTTAGAGAGGTGTTGTGATTCAGGGTCACACAAGGGGCCAGCAGCAGACTGAGGGCTTGAGTAAAAGTCCTCTGATTCCCAAGTCCAGCGCTCTTGCCTCTGTGCTAAGCTGATAACTTCTTTATTTAGCCCTTGAAAGTTTGTAAAGAACTTCACATACATTATCTCTTTCGAGTCTCACAACAGTCCTGTGAGGTAAGTATTATTGTTTCCCTTTTATAGAGAAAGAATCAGGCTCAGAAAGATTAAATTATTGGCCTGTAGACGTAGAGCTATTACATGTCAGACATGGGATTTGAACCCAGTTTTTCTGTTGCCAAGCTCTGAACTCAACTATGCCACATTCCTTCTGAGGCAGGGATTCTTAACCTTTGGTAGTTGGGTGAAGCCTATGGACTCCTCATAATAATGTTTTTAAATGCACAAAATAAAATATATAGGATTATGAAGGAAACCAATTATATTGAAATACAGTTATCAAAATATTTTTTAAAACACAAGTTCATAGACCCCAGCTTAAGAACCTCAGCTCTAGGGTCTCTACCTTTCATTTGAGTGGAATGTATTACATTCTGAATTTCTCAGTGACAGACTCATATGGGGATATGTATAGATAAACCAATAGCCTGTTTATTACTTTCAACTTTATATATGTGTGATCATTGTGTTTTTCCATTAAGCATCCAAATCTGTCTCTGCCTCATTAAATGTCTGATGTGACCTGCCAGATTTTCTTTTAGCCACAACTTCATATCATCTGGGAGACAGCACATTCAATGCCAAGGTATAAAAGAAAAAACTAGACTCATGTTATCATCATTGTATTCTTGCCAAAACACTGATAGATGAGGGTTTTTAAATGTATGACTGTTTTCTAATGCAGAAAACTAGTTGGAGACACCTGATAATTTGCAAAATTCTTGATGGAAATATACATTTTATTATCCAACCTCATGGAACTTGATGTTATAGCTCATGGATTAACAGGGCATTTTCCTCCTGAAGGACCCTGAGCACATGTAATGTCTCTTATGTATTTTTAGATATACACACTGAGTTCTGAGTTCCTGCCTCCTGACTTGTATTCCACTTTTTACTTGAATATCAGTGCATGCAGCTAATTTGCAAAGCTCTAAAGCAGCCAACTTTCAATTCTCCCACACTTAATTACTCACTTTCTAGATGATGAAGGCCCTTTGTTTTACCCCCTGGGCCACTTTTTCTTCAACTTTACAACTTAACAGTCCCCCCAGGGAGAAGTAGAACTGAGCTATTATTCTTACTTATTTAAAGCTCAGGTGAAAGGGTTGAAGGGAAAAGATATTAAAATTGTACCCTAAAGTGAAAGTTCAGTATATACTTTAATAAGTTTCATTTGTCCACACTGCCATCTGTTTATTTCCTACTGTGTGTAATTGAGAGTTGGCTGTAGTCCCAGGTGTCCACACAAAACGAAGCACTGTTTTTATTTATCAATCTGTGTATAATGCAGCTTTATTTAATGGACTGCCAAATGTCCTATGCCAAGGTCACTTGTATTAGAAATACTTCCTGTCCTGTGCTGGGGACAGGTAAAACAGTTTATTTCAAGGCCAAGCTTATGAAGCCTTCCCCTTCTTCTTTGCCTCTCATCCTTCTCCTGTCCCTGTACCAGCTGTGCAGTGATTACTTGGGAAAATTTACTTACCTTGGTTCGTGCTTATTTCTGTTGTAACAATTGAATCTGAAATGCAGAGGCAAAGAGGCCCCATCAGTGGAACATGATACTTTGGCTCAAAAGTAGCCATCAGGACGGGGTCATTTTAAAAGGAGAAAGCACAGGCTGCCCTAACAGGGGAAAGAAATTGTAGGTGTGTTTAAAGTTTGCTTTAGTAATAGGCATACTTTTTTTCTGGAAAAAAAAAAAAGATCCTAATGGAACTCTGGCATTGGGCTTAAAAGCAATTAAATATGCTTTGTGTCTCATTATTACCTTTAGCTTTGGTCTCCTTGAGCCTCCAGGTCTCTCCGGTGGGGAGGGCAGTTCTGGTTTCTGTTCTCTTACCCCAGTTAAAGGACAGTTACAGGACCCAAGGTGCAGGGACACGATGTGACAGGCGCAGTCAGTTCACATTGGGTGGCCTGAATAGAACTGCAGCTTCATTTGGGGAAGCTTTTTGCAAGGCCAAGTTATTGTGAGCCATTTGGATGGTGTACGCTGGTCCCATTCCAGCTGTCTCTGCTGGCACATGCTGCACTGCCGAGAGGCCTTTGGCCATGTGGCACCAGATGATTGGAAGCACTCTTGCTAAAGTAGATTCCTGTGATTTGTTGCAGCCTCTGTGGTTTTATAGACGGTGGAAATTATAGTGCGAGATGGATTCACATTAGTGGGAAAGGAGGCACTAAATGGAATTAGGCATTGAAATACATAGGAGAAGAGCCATGCTGTCTGGGCCATGCTGTATGATTGTGTGCCCAGCAGTGACCTTGGCTATAATGAACAGCGTAAGATTCTGCATTAAGAATTTCAAATTAAGTGAAATTTGTAAGTGGGGGGAGGGAAGGAGGATGAGATATGCAATAGAGCTTTTGCTCTATTCAGCCTGCCTTATTTCCATCTGTCCTGCTTTCCTGATTTTCTTAATTGTCACTATGGTATATTTGCAGACATTGCTATGGGAAGCTGTAATCTGCATGTCCTTTTCCATAAAATAATTCCTTTTTTTGGTATGCTCCCTTCACTACAGATCCTATCTCTAATCTGAAAATTCCTAGTACTGCTTGTTCTTTCAAATGAAATATCCAGTGAAAAGGTTAATGCTTTGGGAGTTGAAAAACATGGATTCTGATGACATCTCTGCTAGCAACCAAGTTATGTGGTTTGAGCAAGTCATTTCACCTGACTGAGCCCTGGATTTCTTATTTCTAAAATGAAAGTGGTGAAGTAGAACCATCTGTGTTCCTTTGTAGCTCCAAGATTTTAAGTGTCTAGACTAGAAACAACCCGAAAAATAATCAAGAAAAATCACATTGGATGGGAAACATTTGGTTGTGCCAATAAATACAGGTTAGGCAGGCCCCTTTGTGGAGAAGTTGGGCACCTCTCTCTAGAGAAACTAATTCATTCTCCATGTGGTATTTGCAAGGGAGAGTGGTCATTTGGTCCTAGCTAATGATGTGCTAGGAGCTATCTGACCAATGTTATGACATCTTTTTTTGTGGCAGATGCTATTGTGTAATCATGTTATTCCATTAGCATTCTCTTGTCCGATCAGCCAAGTCCCAGACTGGGATGAGTAGAGTAGAGGTAGCTTAGCCAAACTATCTCAGAATGAAGCAAATTATCACTTGTCTCTCATCTTTTCCAGTTTCAGTCTAGCCTGGGTAAATATAGCCTGTGAGTGTCATTTGATAGTTCACCAGTTGGTACTAGTTCTACCTGCCAGTGAAAAACAGAGGGCCAATTATGTGGCTTCTGGGGGCCCAGAAGGCAGTTCTTTGCCAAGTGGAGTCCAACAGGAGACTGGATCACCACTTGTTGGAACTGTAGAAGAGACTTTCCTCTTTCTTTGGGATAGGTTGGATTAGATGACCTATAAGGACCTTCCCAATTGTAAATGTATATGATTCCTCATTCTCTTTCTCACTCCAGAAGAGCAGAGTCTTTTCCCCTGTCCATACTACAATGTTCTTATTGGTGAAATAGGTTGGATTAGATTATCGAAAGTTCTTCCAGCGATGATGCTGTGTGACCATTCTGCAGCCACCCTGCCCTTGCTACAATCAACTCAGGGATTAACTGTGGGTCAGTCTTTTCTTTATTATTTTCTGGTATCATAGGTAATTGTCAGTTTTTTTAAAGCCTTTCTAATTTCTTATGCCTCTTCATCCTCAGAACATTTTTTTTTTTCTTGAGGGTGTATAGGACAGGTGGCATCCCCATTTGACAAATAAGAAAACAAGCAAAGTGAGGCAAAGGAATTTACCCAAGGACTACCTACCCTACTGAAGTTAGTAGCAGAACTGGGTTTAAGACCCAAATCTCTTTCTGCCAGACAGCACTGAAATGAGAGTTTGACCCTTCAGTCTTACACTATATCATGGAACCATAGGACTTTAAAGTTAGAGAGTAGAGATCACCTAGTCCAAGCCTTTTACCATATTCCCAACAAGAGATCATCTAGCTGCCTCCTAGAGGGGCCTCCACTAATGAGGATCTTCCTGCTTCTCTATAAGATCCCAGATTTAGAGCTTGAAGGGACGTAAGAGGCCACCTTGTTCAGTTCCCTCGTTTTACAGATGAGGAAACTGAAAGACTAGAAACCTAGTGAAGGAATTTGCCTGAAATCACACAGTTAGTGTCAGAGCCAGGATTTGAGCCCAAACCCTCTGGATTCCAAATCCAGGCATGCTCTCTACCACACCTTGCTGCCTTCTCACTTGCTCTCTACATTAGAAGATTGCCCTGGGGAGAAGAAGCAGAAGTCAGGCTAGTAGTGGCTAGCATCCCAGACCCTGGCCACTCCTGCAGTGCTAGGTAAGAGTCCTCTGTCCCCTTTGGGCATCTAGTCTTTAATTGCCATCCTGGGGGAGATGAAAATGAGCCCATTGAAAGATCATTATGATAAGAAATATCCCATTGAAATACACAAGTCTAGCAGAATGACTGCATTTCCCAAATTGCTTTAGGAGAGTGAGTACCGTAAAGCCGCAGGACATGTTTAAAATTAAAAAAGCTATAAAAGATAGGGAGATTAACTTGACTCATTGGCAACTGGAATAGAGCAAATGAAGAAAGCTAGCTGGTACGGTCAGGAGCTGATTGCTTAGCATATGTTTTCTCCTATTACTGAGGATACTTCCTGCCACTGCTACTTAAATTCATTTTGGTACAATGGGTCTATGACCCTGGTCAGGACTCTTAACTGGAAATTTCTCCAGCTAAGTTTGGGTCCTGGGGAAAACAATGCACACCTATCCCTGGGGAAGCTAACTACATGGTCTGTGGAAAAGCATAAGCCATGTGGCCCAAGCCCAGAGCTGAAGAGTTAGGAACCCCACTGCTCTGTGAGTAGTTATAGGAGCGCAGGAAAAGGATGTGGGCTTCTCTACCTGTCTGTCTCTAAAGATTTGCCTTGCTGCTGACCACCTCGCCACGCCTGGAAGGGGCAGGAGCCCCAGAGCCTCAGCCCCCACGGATTCTGGTATTGTTGCTGCAGCTGGTGTTGTGAATCAGGCCGACAAGCAGCGCATCCTATTACCCGGCTATTTCACCACACCAGGGTTGCATCATACCGCTCTCCTTCAGAAGGCTGAGAAGACGCATGGAATCCAGCCCCAGACATCCTATGTATCGCTACGAGTCCGCCATCTGTTGAGTGTTGCTACGGTTGAGTGTTCCATTCTGAGTGCTGCTCTTTCTCTTCCAAGTCTCCTTAATAAATGGCCAATCTGCAGAAGCCAGAGGTTGTGTGTGTGTGTGTGGGTGTGTGGGTGTGTGATTTCTGGGATACTCTACCTACGGGAGTATAAGTGATCTATGATTTGGGGTGATAGAATAAGGAATGGATTTCCTGAGGCCTCCAGAAGACAGATCATTGTCTTTATCTGTGATCTTGGGATCAGGGACCCCCAACCTCTCCTACCCATGAGTTCTAGCCTTTTTGTGAATCTCACACCAATGGTGTGTTGACTAATTAAGCTGACACCATTTAGTCCCCCCTGCCTATCAAAGGTAGAGATCAAAAAAGAAATGAAGACCCTACAGAGGTCACAGACTGCATATCTAGCCCCTAAAAAAAAACAAAACACTTGCCTACCCTGGATCTGAGTTGGGGCAGAGGAAAAGAGGGGGTGGTTCAGAAGGATTGGCTAATTCCACCCCAATGTCTGCTGGGACTCCTTCCTTTATTGATATTCCGTAAATTAGATTAGCTCTTTCTTGTGACACCCCATACAGACAGGTATATGCCATGAGACTGAAGTTACCTAAAAGGTGAGTTAACCCATTCTGGATTTTAAACAGAAGGAAGTACCAATCATTCAAGCCTACAGTGTTAGGTATTGGTTACAAAGACTTAAGTGAAATAATAGCTACTCATAAGGGGCTCACAATGTAGCCTAGGGGTAACAGAATTCTGGGTACAAAATGAAAACAAAATTGGAGAGGGGGATTCACTAACAGCTGGGGGGGGGGGTTGGAATCTTCGTGAAGAAGGAACTAGGGATTCTACAACATTCTTAATCAGGTTTTCCTCCTTCAAACCTAGATTGAGGTTCGTGTGGGGTGGTTACAAAATTACCCGGTCACATGGGAATTTCAGAGCAGCAAGAGATAACATCTGCAGAAAGATACCAATGGGAGTAAATTAATAACTTCCCTCCCCCACACTCAAGTCATTGGGGAGTGAAGTGAATGGAAAATTGCTGAGTGGGTGGGAGAAATTGGGCTGTTCTTTAATGGGGCGTGAGCCCCTTGACTTTGAGAGTCCTAGAAGCACACTTGAGAGCTCTCTTCCTACCCGTAGTTCTCACCCTGCTCTGCTTGGCTGGCAGATGCTGTGTTGGGGGAAACTGGCATATCTGCAAGGCTAAGGCTCCAGATGTGAGCTCTTTGACTTTCCTTCACAGGACAAAGGAAGGGTATTGGGGAACTCCCTTCACTGTAGAAAGCGATTTATTGGGCCTGTGACCTATCGAGGAGCTCCAAGAGGAGCTCAGACCCCTCCAGGTCCTCTCATTTCAAAATCTGCAGCTAGGGCAGAAACAAAGGCCAGGAAAGGGAGGTTTGGGAAACCCCCCACCTCCAATAAACTTACTATTTACACACTCCTTTCTCCTGAAGTGGGAGGAAGTCATCATAAGTAGTCTGATAGAAAGTAAAGGGACCATTTCAAACCAGCATTGGAGAGAAGTTAGTCAAAATGGCCATACCTCTCATACACCGCTAATCAGCTCCAGAGGGGCAACTCCCTTTGCCACCTAGTTTCCCATCTTTCTGCTAACCACATATGCCTAGTGGGTTTTTAAAAAAATAAATTTGTGTTGCTCTTTTGTTTCATATTCCCAAATGCATCAATCCCTCCTTCCCTTCCCGGAGAAGCTATCCCTTATCACAAAGCATTAAAAAAACACAGAAAACCCATTCAGAAAAGCTAATGATCACATCACTTACCCAGTCTCCCTCGTAAAGGAGTGGAGGTGGCTTCTCATCTCGTCTTTGGGATCAAGCTTGGTCATTATACTCTTACAAATTTCAGTTGTTTTGTTCTTTCTGCTTTCCTGATCGCTTGACTTTGCATCACTTCTTCCCATGATTATCTGTATTCCTTTTATTCATTTCTTTAAGCACAATACTTTTCCATTGCATTCAGGTACCACAATTTATTTTGCTGTTCTCCAATCAATGGGCATTTGGGGGTGGGGGTGAGTTCTCAGTTCATTGCTATTACAAAAAAGTGCTATAAATATTTCAGGCTTTATGGGGACTTTCATTTTAGCAAGGACCTCTTTGGAGATAGAGAGGCAGCCTTGAAGCCAGGAAGACTTGAGTCTTCCTATATCTGATAAATCCTGGCTTTGTGAGCCTCAGCAAATTCTTTAACTTCATGCTCTACACAGCTCTCAAGGACTACAAGTTACAGAAAAGGTGCCACCCCACAGGAAAGAGTTTCCTGTGCCAGTGAAATGCCAGGGTCATTCCCTATCCCTTATCTCTTCTTGTGGTATAAGCCCAGCAGAGCCATCTTTGAATCCAAGTAGATGGCCATTTTAGTCATTTTCTTTATTTTAGTTGCTTTTCTTAGAGGTTGGACCAATCCATGACTCTACTAACTGTACATGAATCTGTCTGTCTTTGCACAACCTATGGGCATTTCAAAACTGGTTCATCTCATCTCTACCATAAATTGTTTTCAGACTTTAGCCACTTAGTTCTAGCTTCCCAAAGTGTGACATGGTGAAAAGAAGGCTCCCTGTAAAAAGCTGAGTTCTCTGACTTCAAATCCCAACTCTCTATCAGTGTGACCTTGGGCAAGTCAATTAACTTTTTAATTTTTTGAAGTCAGACAAATTCACCTAAGTTCTGGCTCCTCTCTATGTACATACCCCACATATGGTTCCTGTGCTATATAATCCTGGGTGGATCACTGAACCTCTCAGAACCTGAGGCACCTAAAACTATAGGTTAAAGAAGAGTGGGAGAGCTATACTGGCAGAGGGAATTTCCATATCAGGAGTTTTCTTTGTCAGTGAAATCACAGGACTGGACCAGAAAAAAAAAGGGGGGGGGAGGGTGGCTAGGTGGCGCACTGGCCCTGGAGTCAGGAGGACCTGAGTTCAAATCCAGCCTCAGAAACTTGACACACTTACTAGCCACGTGACTTTGGGCAAGTCACTTAACAGCAATTGCCCTCAAAAAAAAAAGGCTGTCAAACTTCAGCCCCTGCAAGTGGCCTGCTGACCAAAGCAAGGAAGGGGAAGGGGAAACCTTCCTGAAATTTTTAGCAGAACAATTTTTAATTGACTAGGTCTGCATGACCTAGTAAGGACATGAGCATGTGAAGCTTCTGACTCTGTGGGAAAACTTCACAATGCTTGGGTCTGTTGACCTGACTGGGAAAGCATATTCTCTTTCATGAAACTTGAAATCAAGTTCCATGCAGCCCCCAACCAGGAATTTCTAATGTGGGGTCCATTACTGACAGAAACATGGCTATCCCTGGTTCAGCAGCCACAGCCTTTTCCATCTTAGCCTTCCAGCTTTTCAGTTGGTTTCATTCAGTTGTTTCAGTTGAGTCTCGCTCTTCATGACCCAATTTGGGGGTTTCTTGGCAAAGATACTGGAGTGGTTTGCCATTTCCTTCTCTAGTTCATTTTACAGATGAGAAAACTGAGGCAAATGGGGTTAAGTGACTTGTCCAGGGTCACACAGCTAATATGTGTCTAAAGTCAGATTTGAACTCAAGAAGATGAGCCTTCCTGACTCCAGGCCTGGCACTCTGTCACTGCATACCACCTGCTTTAGTGGAAGCTTCACTTTCGCACACTGAGAAGCTGCATGGTATCATGAATACCACCTCAGGAAGACTTAGGTTCATATCCTAATTCAGACATCTACTTAGCTGTGTGACCTTGGGCAAATCACTTAACTGTTCTGAGCTTTGGTTTCCGTGTCTATAAAATAAGGGTTTAGACTCCGTAACCTCTATGGACCCTTCTAGTTCTAAAATTAACGATCCTGTGATCCAATAAGATAGCACTTTTCTGAAAGCCTCCTTCTGACTCCCTTCAATATCCTAGGAAAGAGGAGAGAGTACTGTTCTATGTTAGCTGGTGTCCCATGCTCGCTCAACAACTTTGTCCTACATTAACTTTCTTGTACATCGTATGTGTATATACATGTGAGTATTTATACATATATATGGGACACACACAGAGCATGTGCCTCTGTAAACCTACCTGAAAACTGCCAATTGAAAGAGCTGCTGTTTTTGCAGATTTCATTATATGAGGGTCACGGTTATAGTGAAAAGAGCACTTGATTTGAAGTCAGTGGACTTGAGTTCAAATCTCAGCTCTGCCACTTATTACCTAGACAAACCTCGAACAAGTCACTTCATCCCAGTGCTTAGCACAGTGCCTGGCACATAGTAGGGACTTAATAAATATTTAGACATCTAGGTGGCACAATGGGCAGAGTGCTAGGTCTAGAGTCAGGAAGACTCATCTTCCTCAGTTTGAATCTGGCCTCAAACACTTATTAGCTGTGTGACCCTGGGCAAGTCACTTAACCCTGTTTGCCTCAGTTTCCTCATCTATAAAATGAACTGGAAAAGGAAATTACAAACCACTCCAGTATCTTTGCCGAGAAAACCCCAAATCAGGTCATGAAGAACTGGACAGCACTAAAATGACTCAATGGGGGGGGGGGGTGGCCAGGGAGCACAGTGAGTGAGAGCACCAGCCCCAGAGTCAGGATGACCTGGGATCAAATCCAGGCTCTGATACTTAGTACCCACCCAGAAACACCTGGCCATGCAACCTTGAGCAAGTTACTTAACCCCAATTGCTTTAAAAATAAATAAACAAATAAATAAAATAAAATGACTCAATGACAGTAGTAAATGTTTGTGGATTGATTCATCCTCTTCACCTTAAAAATGGAAGTGCCTACTACCTCAGTGGTCCCTTTAAACTTGATAATCTGTGATCCTATCCCCTTCATCACCAAGAGATGGGGTAGGCTGGAAATAGGGGGAAAGGGTTATCCTACCTAGAGTCTTTTATGAGAAAGTAGGGTTTGGGCACATGGCAAAACTGTGGATGATGACAGCACAGGCTAACAACCCTTTTCAATGATGGGAGTCTATGAAAGGACAGTGAACTTGACCCAAGGTCCATCTCTAATATTGAGTTATTTTTCAGGGCCCTCAGGTTTACAATCAAAGTTCATATTTCTCTCCCATGTTAAGGTTTACAAAGTGCTATTCTCACAATGACCCTATAATATGGGGAGCACATGTGCTATCATTTAGCTAAGGAAACAGGCTTTGAAAATGACTTTTCCAGAATTACAGGTAGCTAATACTGTGTTTCCCCGATAATAAGACACTGTCTTATTAATTTTTTTGGACAGAAAAACACCAGAGGGCTTATTTTCAGGGGAGGGCTTATGTTGTCCTGCCTCAGCTCTCCTCTGTGGCACTGCTCTCAATGGCACCAGCAAGCAAATCACTGGGGAAGAACAGGATGACGCGCTCACTGCTGCAGCTCTGATTGGATGCAGCTCGGAGCGCGGTGTGCGTTTCACAGGGCGGGGGGGAGGACAGTGCATACAGAGGGTACCATAATGTAGCGTGTAGCACAGGGGATCACCTTCACTACAGTAGCAATCTCAATAGGGCTTATTTTGGGGGGAGGGCTTATTTTAGAGGAATCTTACACAGTAAGGGGAGGGCTTATTTTCGGGATAGGTCTTATTATCGGGGAAACACGGGTAAGTGTTTGCGCTGGAAGTTCATCCCAGGTCTCCCATGATTCCAACTCTAGTAGACTCTTTCCACTACCTGTAGCCTCATCCTCCCTGCCTCTCTATCTCTCTAACTATCTCTTCTCTTTACCCATAGGGAGGGTATGTGATATAGGGAAGAGAACATTCACCGAACTTAGAGTCAGGAACACCTGGGTTGCAATCCCATTCTCTGACCTTACTAGCTGTGTGACCTTGGGCAAGTCACAAACTCTCTGGGCTTCAAATTCTTCATTTATAAAATGAGGTGGTTGGACTCAATGATCTCCAAGGCCCCTATCAGCCCTAAAGCTGTTTTCCTTGAAGCTGACACCAACCTTCTGGGTTACCCCAGGCCCAGCTGTGCTGTGTTCAGTTTCCCATTGGGGAATCAAAAATTCTCTGATGGTTCCCAATTTTCTGTGTGTGTGTGTGTGTGTGTGTGTGTGTGTGTGTGTGTGTGTATGTATGTATGATGGATCCCTTTGGCAGTCTGATGAAGCCTATGTCTTTAAATACTGAATACTTTAAATACTAAAAACAATGCATATGATTACAAAGAAATCAATCATATTGGAATAGAGTTATCAAAATTCTTTTTTAAAGTTCATGGACTCACAGTCAAGAACCCCTGGAATAAAGTCACTCAGGAAGGGAACCTAGAGCCAGGGCAGGAAAGGCAACTAGAGGAAGGAGGTAGTAGGGCTGAAGACACAGTCAAGAAAAAGAGAAGAAAGGAAAGGAAGGGTTTGCTGAAGCTGCAAAGAGTTAAAAGAAAGTGAACAAACAGACTTTTCTCCAAATCTGAAGCACTGCCCCTCCCCACAAAGCTGAAACACCCTCCCCTGAGTTGGGCTGGATGACAGACTCCAGGATGATATCAAAAGCAGCTACCCCTGAGGGTAGCATCTATTGCCCGGAGAGTCTTTCTATTTCTTGGAGAGTCTTTCTATACCCCAATCCTACTTTGGCTCTCCCACCTGGGGAATGGCAGGGGGAGCTGCAAGTTTGGACAGCTGATGTGCTACTCTGCCCAGAGAGGTTATCAGAAAGCTATTCTCTTCTTGCCTGTGGACTGTAACCTCATGCTTTAAAAGCCCCTGACCCCAAAGATATGCCCAGAGTCCCAAGTGGCGGCCAAGCCCAAGAGTAGGGCCCTAAGGGACAAACTGAGATCTTTCCTCCAGGATCCAATGGGGAGGCTGGTGTGGGGAGGAGGGAGGTAGAATGCGCTATAATTCTGTCCTCAGGCCACAGTTCCAACCTCTCTTATCTCCAAGCCAATCAGGTGGAAAGGGGCACATTATTTTTTCTCTCCTCCTCCCACCCTTGGGGGACCATTCACCAGCTCTGGGTGGTTTGAGCTGGCTGGTCCACTCTGGTTCCTCAGCATATAAAGCTGCCCCCAACATCTTCAGCCTCCCCACTCCTCCTTTCCTCCAAGTCTTGGGAGAGTCTCAATGGCTGAACTGCAGGCTTCTGAGATCCCTGGGGATCCTGCCCTGTGCAGTGGCCGGTTCACCATCAGCACCCTATTAGGGAGTGAGGATGGGGGGCGACCCCACTATGGGCAGCCTGACCCACCCCCTGCTGCCTACGACACCACTCACAGCAGTACCTTCTACATGAGGACCTTTGGCTACAACACCATCGATGTCGTGCCTGCCTATGAACACTATACCAATAGTGCCATGCCTGGTGAAGTCAAGAAGGTGAGGCCCACACTGGCTGACCTCCACTCATTCCTTAAGGTAAGAGCGAAGCCTTTGCTGCCCTTCACCCACCTCACCCCCACTCCTTCAGGAACAAGATCAAGGTGGGGTGGGAAGGGCCTTTTTCTTCTCTCTGGGTTTGTAGGAGCTGAGCTGCCTAAGAAGAGGCAGAGGCTGAAAGCCAAGGTCCTCATCTCTGTCTCCATCTCAGGTGTAACTTAGCTTGCTTCCCTCTCTCCATCTATAAAATTGAACTGGGTCGAGATAGTCTCCAGACCTTTCTTCTAACCTTCTGCGTCAGTGGTTCTTGACTTGTTTCCACTCCACAGACTACTATGGTTTAAAAAAAAAAATCCTCTTCCTTCAGACCACTTGGCAGTGTAAAGACAGACCAAAAAGCTTATCCTACACAGAAAGGGGAGAATGGTGCTGCTTTAGTTAAGCTGGCAATAAGAGGTGTCCGCAGAGAATCACTATTTCAGGTGCCAAGGCAACACAGACCTGGGGGCAATGTGATCGAATAGAGGGCCAAGAGACAAGAGTTCAGTCCCAGCTCCACAAGTTATTAGCTGTGTGACCTTAGGCTCCATAACCCTAGCCTTAATTTCCCCATCTGTAAAATGGGGATGACACTATCTACCTCACAGGATTGTTGTGAAGACAAATAAGACAATATATATGGAACATGAGTCACTGAACATGAGACACTGTCATGATACAGACACCAAAAGGGTCCAGCCCTTGGGGCAGCTAGGTGGCACAGTGAATAGAGCACCAGCCCTGGAGTTAGGAGGACCTGAGTTCAAATCCAACCTCAGACACTTCACACTTACTAGCCATGTGACCTCAGGCAAGTCACTTAACCCCAACTTCCCTCCAAAAAGCAAAAACAAAAACAAAAGGGTCCAGCCCTTAGACCTCATCCCAAGAATTATACTCAACCCTAGCCCTTAGCTCCCTGTACCTGGTACTCAGCCCCAGCTCTGGAATCGAAGACATTCTGAACAGTTTTCAGAATAGCATGTGAAGATGCCTAATTCATCTGTCTCTTTTTAAAGCTCTCTGCCTCATGTCAACCCTAAGGCTGTGGCCACATCAGCCACACCTTCAGCACACTCTTTTAATCCTTTTCTTCCCTGTGTTCCTACCAGGGCTCTTTCCTGGACCTACTTTCCCTCCCAGCCTAACTATCCTGAGGAGGATGGGGATTCCCGAAAACACGCTCTCCACTCCTTTTCTCCTCTTCCTCCTCCTCTTCACCCCCTATCCTTCCTGGAAGTGGACCTTGAACCACTGATCCCTGGCATTCCAGCAGGAAGGCAGCCACCTCCATTCCCTGGCCTTCGAGAGACGATCTAGCCACGAGCTGTCTGATGGGCTGGTGGAAGATGCCAGCAGTGCAGCCGGGGAGAAGCCACCAGGGGAGCCTGTGCGATTTGGATGGGTCAAAGGGGTGATGGTAAGTAGACAAATTCACCAGAGGCTCTGAATTCTGAGATTCTATGAAATGTGAAGGACTCTTCAGGTTATACTGATTATAAGTATGTGTCCTGCTACACTTTAAGGACACAATATCCTCCCCACCTAAGAAAGGCAGTGGGATTCAGTGGCCAGAACCCTGAACTAGGAGTCAAGAGACCCACTATCTAGTCTCATTGCAATTAAATTCAACTAATATCGATTACGTCTGTACTGTGTACGAGGTATTGTTCTTGGTACCAGGGATATATATCAGGGGTTCTTGGGCTCTGTGATAACTCTATCAATATAGTTGTTGCCTTTTTAATCTTCTGTATTTTATGTATGCATTTAAGAAAGGGTCCATAGGCTTCACCAGACTGCCAAAGGGCTCCATGACAATAAAAAAGGGTGAGGCTCTGGGACATACCAAAACAACAGCAACAACACAAATACAAAACAAGAACTTGAATTCTCTGGGAGGAAATATAATCCCTGCTCCAGACTCTCTGTGAGACCTAGAGCCAGTCACTTTCCTTTCCAGCCCCACAGAGGGAGAGGTTGGACTGGATCACCTTTAAGTGTCCTTCCAGCTCTGGTATTCTGTTCTGCGATTCTTGGACAATGGGTAGGGCCGTGGATTAAGACTCTCCTCTGATGCTTCCCTGGGCCAGGGAGGTGGCCTTGAGTCCTCAAAAACCCCAGGCTAGTAGAACACTTGTCATTCAGTCATTTTTCAGTCATGAATGACTCTTCATGACTCCATTTGGGGTTTTCTTATCAAAGATGCAAGTGTGGTTTGCCATTTCCTTCTCCAGTTTATTTTACAGATGAGGAAACTGAGACAAACAGGGTTAAGTGACTTGCCCAGGGTCACACAGCTAGTGTCTAAGGCTATATTTGAACTCAGGTCTTCCCGACTCCTGGCCCAGCACTCTATCCCTTGCACCCCCCCCCCCCCCCCCCTGCCAAGTCTGGCAATTCCCAGTCCTAGCTAAGCCTAGGGAGGCTCATCACCACAAAGTTGGCCACCAGGAGATGATGTGGGGGGGAAGGGGAGGTTTGGCCACCAGAGTTCATAGAGGTTACTCACTGAGGCACAGAGGGGGGCATGCCAGAGGAGGAAGTGACCACATTGATACTTTTCAAATATTGAAGGAAAAATCACAGGATCACAGGTTAGGGTGGGAAGGGATGTCAGAGGACCTCCTGGCCCAGCTCATGCCCAGAAAGAGTCCTCAGTAGAATGTACTCCAAAGCCTCAGCCATCCAGCCTCTGCCTGAAGACCTTCCAGAGCACAAAGGTTGGATTAGATGAGCTCTGAGAGCCTTTTGCTCTGACATTCATCATTCTATATTCTAATATCCCTAAGTCTCATAGTACAGAGAGAGACATCCTAACTCTGCAGTCTGTGAGCTCAGAGCAAATCACTTCCCTCCTGAGTCTCAGTTTCCTTGTCTCTAAGTGGGGTGATCTACTTCCCATGTACACTACAGATCCCTTGTGTTTCTCTAGTTGCTTGCACATTTTCTCCCCCATTAAAGAATGATCTCTTTGAAGGCAGGGAATCTTTTTGCCTTTGTACCCTCAATGCTTAGCATCTACCTAGCACAATTAAATGCTTGTTAAGTGACTAACGGAATGAGAGCTGGATTTAGTGCCAAAAGGCCCAGGTTCCAATTCTGACTTTGCAGCTTTTTATCCACATGTTCCACCTTGGGCAAGTCACTTCTTCTTTAGACTTGTTTCTTTACCTCTAAGATTAATGAAATGAGCCAGATCATCTCTCCTTTAACACTAAATCTTCGATTTTAGAATAACATGATTCTGAAAGAGTGTGTAGGGCTATAGAGAAGTAATTATCATCACTTCACCTTCACTGAAAAGCTTTCATTCAGCACCTAATCACATGCCAGGGGCTCAGCTATGAAAAACCTAGAGATGTTTGCCTTAGGACAAAGCCTGAACTAAGTAAGAACTCAGAGTCTCATACCAATTCAAATCAGCAAGCATTTATTAAGCACCAGCTATGAGCAAGGAAGCATGCTTGATGCTGGGGATATACATCAGAGGAACTTTTCCAGCTCTCCAGGCTGGGACATTAAACACTTAAGAAAGATATCTCATCCCGGACTCAGACACTTAGCATCCACTCAGAAACACCTGGCCCTGTAACCTTGAGCAAGCTACTTAACCCCAATTGCTTAGGGGCGGCCAGGTGGCTCAGCGAGTAAGGGCACCGGCTCCAGTGTTGGGATGACCTGGATCAAATCCGGGCTCAGATACTCAGCACCACACCCAGAAATAATAACTGGCCGTGTAACCTTGAGCAAGTTACTTAACCCCAATTGCTTAAGTTAAAAAAAAAAAAAAGAAAGATATCTCAGTGCCATTGTTAGCAACTCACACATATCAAGAACGATAACAAATGAACGACATACAGACATAAAATTAAATCATAATAATAGATTACTTGTATAGAAATTATTACAAATATACATTAATCAATTAATTAGGTGACTATTAAATCAATGATCTTTAAACATGTTTTTAATATTAATATCACATAATATATGTTTATACTCTTACATTGCTATATTTACATCTCCCCATAAAACAATAAAAGGTACTACATACAAATAAATTAAAAACAATAGTTTATAATATAATGTAAATGATAAAACATAAACAAAAATTTTATTTTCATTAAGCTCCCCTACCTACCCTCTTATTGAAACTATATCACTTTCTCTCAAACCCCCAAACCAAACTTGTCCTCCCCTTTGCCATTTCTAGGGATCCCAGCGAGACTCAACCACCTGAAAGAATTTTTCATACCTATCCTGTAAAGTTCTTCCTCCACCCAAGGTTTTATAAAATGGCTAAATCTCCCCTAATGGGTTCTTTTAATCTAAGTGGGAGCCAGTGTGGGAAATTCAGAGACCGTAGTTATTTCTGAGACCACCAGATGGCAGCCTTGTTTCACAGACTCATGGCATCCTGTCAACACAGTCAACAGGTCATTTAACAAGCCATTTATTAAGTGCCTGCTTTACTCAAACTGGTGATACCAAAATAAATAAATAAATAAATAAAGGAGGACACTAAAACTGGAGATGTAAAGAAAGGCAAAAACATTCCCCATGCCCTTAAAAAGCTCATTTGTCTAATGGGGGAGACAAAATGCAAAAAAAAAAACCCCAAACAAACAAAATTATACAACCAAGCCTATCGAGTGTAAAGGGAAAGCAAGTGTAGACGAAAGTACTGTCAGTGGGGGAGGACCAGGAAAGGCTCCTTGGAGAAGGTGGGATTGGAGCTGAGTCTTGAAGGAAACTCAGGAAGCCAAGAGACAGAGGGGATGAGGGAGAGCCTTTGAGGCTTCAGGGGTAGCAGCACAGAAAAGAACCCTAGAACATAGAATGTAAGAGTTGGAAGGGGAACCTCAGAGATCGTTGAATCCATTTTATGGAGGAGCAAACTAAGGCCTTGAGATGCAATGGGATATGCCAGCCAAAAATGCTAATACCACCTCAGGCCGCGTTAAAGACAGACATATTGCTTCCAGGAATAAGGAGATCATAGGATCATGGTTGTAGAGTCAGAAGGGATGTCAGAATTCATCTGGTTCTACCTTGTTTTATAAATAAGTGACCCAAAGGCAAAGGAAGTAAGTAAAGTGATTTGCATAGTCCCCCAAGGAGTAAATGTTAGAAACTGGGTTTGAATCCAGGTCCTCTGACTTCAGGGCCTCTTGTAGAATAGTCCCTCTGTTCTCTGCCTTGATCAGATCCCATCTGGGGTATTGTGTTCAGTTGTGGGCTGATCAGGGTTTAGGAAGGACATTGATAGATTGGGCTGTATCCAGTGGAGCACAATCAGGATGGGGAGGGGCCTTGAGTCAGTGACACGAGAGGATTGGTTGCAGGAATTAAGAATGTGTAGGTGAGATGACTCACAGGGAACCTGAGAGTTGTCTTCTAGTAACTGAAGAACTGTCCTGTAGGAGAGGGATTTGATTTATTCTGTTTGGTTCTAAAGAGCAGAACCAGGAGCAATGGTTGATGCCAAGAAAAATGTCCTAACAGAGCACTGCAGAGTGGAAGAATCTGCCTTGGGAAGTTGCGGTTCCCCCTCATCTGGAATGCTATAATAGGGATTCCTCTTGGATTGGGATCAGATGAGATAATCACTACGGGTTCCTTCTAGTCCTCAAATTCTATGATTCTGTGATTTTGACCTAGATCACACAGTAAGTCAGGAGTGGAATAAGGACGTGAAGCCAAGTTTTCTTCCCACAACTACCACCCCAGAGAGGTGACCTTCCAAATACGGCTTCCCATTCACATAGAGCTAATCGGCGTCTGCTACAATGGAACGGAGGGCTGAAAAATCAGAAAGAAAATTTTTTTTAATTTTTTCAAAAAAAAAAGGACAATCCAAAAGTCACTTCTGTAAGACATTTTATGGGATTTGAGAGGGCAACAGATCTCCTATCCTAACTCTGGTGGGCTGAGTCCAGTGTCAATAGGAGTTTCTCCAAGATCCCATTTCCTGGACTCCACTTCCTCCAGTTCAGATCATCAAGATAGCTTTCTGGGTCACTGAAATAGACATTCTTTTAAAACTATATTTGATGTGATTACTTAGCCAAATGAATGACTAGGAAAGGGAGAGATCTTTGTGGCCTATAATTGGCAAGGATTTAATGGGTAGCTAGGCAGTGCAATGGACCAAATACTAGGCCTTGAATCAGAAAAGCCTGAGTTCAAATCCAGCCTAAGACACTTACTAGCTGTGGGACCCTGGGCAAGTCACTTAACCTCTGTTTGCCTTAGTTTCCTTAACTCTAAGATGAGAATAACAAATAATAGCATCTAAACCCTAGGTTGCCGTGAGCATCAGATTTCACTTAGAACTTTGCTTTGGCCTCTCCAATTCACTTATGTTATATCTTTCTTTGTGTCCCATCCCCTCACTAAACTCATATTTTCATGAGGTCAACAACTATCTTTGCTTAATATCGTGTCTCTTTCTGCACCTTCCATAATGCCCTGCATACAATAACACAGAGTAGGTCCTCAGGAAATGCCTGTCGAGGTGGATTGAGGTGAGGGCGCATTCCCACATGCCCCAGGCCCTGGGCACAGATGCCATGGCCCCTTGGGGTCTCCTTGCATCCTTTTGGTTCAGGGTGACTCTGCCTTCTCCTCTCAGGTCCGATGCATGCTCAACATATGGGGAGTGATCCTGTACCTACGCCTGCCCTGGATCACAGCCCAAGCTGGCATCGGTAAGCAAGCCTTCCCCAGGCTGGTGGAAGGATAGAGAATGGGGCTTCCGGGGGAGGGACAGAGCCCTTCGCTGGTCCCCATATTTTGGCCTTTCTTCTTGTGAATAAAAGGAAGGGCCATGGAACATCCAGGGTGCAGAAGGAAACAACCCCCAATAGGACTTAGTGAGGACCCCGGAAGACAGAGCTGGGCTGGGTGGTTGAGCATAGTCAGGAGTCTTTAAAGCACAGGGTGGTGACTTCAGAGAGGATGATCCTACCCCTTCCCCAAGTGGAAAGTGAAGGACTCTAGGGAAGGGAAGGGAAGCCCTGGGCTCTCATGTTAGAGATCAGCATAGGGAAGTACAAAAAGCCCCAAACTAAGAATTTAATCCTGCCTGCACCACCAACTTCCTTTGTAATTTTGGCAAATTACTTTATTTCTCTGTCCTCGTTTTCCCAATTTGTCAGATGGGGATGACAAGCTCTGTCTTGCCTAGTTCCTGGGGGTGATGATGACAATCAAATTAGGCAACGGGCCTCACAGAACTTTACAAGTATGAAGGATTAGGGGAGGGGCACTCAGACCTTCCCTTCCACACCCCAATGCTCTCTCCACAGTCTTGACATGGGTCATCATCCTCCTCTCAGTGACAGTGACCACCATCACTGGCCTCTCCATCTCCGCCATCTCCACCAACGGCAAAGTCAAGTCAGGTTTGCTGCCATTTCTTTTCTCCCTGCTCCGCCAGGTCCCCAGATATTGTTGGTTCACTGGAGAGACCATCTGTCTTCGAAATGTCTTATTGCTTTCTGGCACCCCCAAACTCCTCTCCATCATCAAGAGGGGAAGAATCCCCAGTACTAAGGGAGATTTCACGGGAATGCTAGAATTTCCCGAATTCACAAATTCTAATTCCTCCTGAGTTCTCAGTTATCCCCATTTTGTGTTATCTGTGCATACATAATGTGGAATGCCAGATGGATTTCATCATGCACTTGCACTTTATTCTCCTGCCACTAGGGAGTATGTTTGGCCAATGGAGACAATTTCAGTGTTAGGCTGAGCCAGAGAATTGTAGGAAGTTCTTTTTGCTGCTTCCAAATGCAAATAATGTCATTCATACCTAGAACTAATGGAAATTTTAGCACAGGACCAAGAATCTAGAACTAAGGTCTCTTGTTTTTTTTTTTCTTTTTGGAGGGGGAAAGGCAGGACAATTGGGGTTAAGTGACTTGCCCAAGGTTACATAGTTAGTAAATGCTAAGTGTCTGAGGTCACATTTGAACTCAGGTCCTCCTGACTCCAGGGCCAGTGCTCTATTCACAGCGCCACCTAGCTGTCCCTCATGTCTCTTGATTCTTAATCTCACGCTTTTTTTTCAATCAGTCAATAAGTAAAAATTCATTAAACACTTGCTATGTGCCAGGTGCAGTGCTACATTCTGGGAAAACAAAGAAAAAAACCCTATTTGTCCTTGCTCTCAAGGAGCTTACATTCCATCAGGTGAGACAGCCAATCAACCGACATGCATTTATTAAAGCACTTTCTGTGATAGGCACTGGGGATGTGAAATCCTTGCCCTCACGCAGCTTTCATTCCTTTGTGGGAGACAACATGAACCTAAATAAACATATACAATATAAACACAAGATAATTTTAGGGGGAATGTACATTTATGTATCACTTTTTTTCCCTTTTTTTTTGAGGGGGGAAGGCAGGGCAATTGGGGTTAAGTGACTTGCCCAAGGTCACACGGCTAGTAAATGTTAAGTGTCTGAAGTCAGATTTGAACTCAGGTTCTTCTGATATCAGGGCTGGTGCTCTATTCACTGTGCCACTTAGCCATACCTACGCATCACTTTAATGTACAAAACACTTTCCCCACAACTTACTTCTGTGGGAGACGAGGAAAATATTTTTATTCCTAATCCATTGGTGAGGAAGCTGAAGTCCAAACAGGTTAATTGACTTACCTATAGGCACAGAGCCAATAGGCATCAAATCCAGAGCGCTTTCTACTATGTTAGGTGGCCATCACCTACTAGCTCTTTTTAGTTATTTAGATTGTCTGAAAAACCCAAGTGAGGTGCAATAATGGGGACTCATCTGGGAGTCCGGTGTCCTGAGCCCGAGAGCTGACTCCATCACTAACTCTCTGTGTCACCTTAGTCAAGTCACTGCCCCTTTCTATGTTAGTTTCCCTGTCTATGAATCGAGAGGGATGGATTAAATCCTCTCTGAGGCACAGAGTAAAGGACTCTGAGCACTGTCTTGTCTTCTTAGCATTTTCTTTTTCTATGCCCTTATGTCCCTATTCCCACCACCCTAAAGCCCTCTAGCATCTCACCTGGAGTGGGGGTGGGGGGTTGGGTCTCTGTTAGGTGGCACCTACTTCCTCATCTCAAGGAGCCTTGGCCCAGAGCTGGGCGGCTCCATCGGCCTCATCTTTGCCTTTGCCAACGCTGTTGCTGTGGCCATGCACACTGTGGGCTTTGCTGAGACTGTGCGAGATCTGATCCAGGTAAGCTGTGGCTTCTGGGGACAGAAAGGGAGACTTTGGGAGGCTCTTCCGTATTTGGGCTACCCTGGGGTTCAGCTAATTCATTTTTATAATAGCTATTAAGATGACATAATTACTGGTAAATGAAAAGGAAAATTTCATCTAAAGAAAACTGATTGGAGACCCTAGTTTCATTACTTTGGGGAGTGTTGCCCTTAGGGCAAATTCACAAAGCAGCATGTTTTAGGGGAATGAGAGCTTGGACTAGATGATCTCTAAACTTCCTTGGAATTCTAAGATTCCTCAAGTCCCTTATTCTGCATCACTAAATACAGTAATTCTAACCCTAGATTTCTCTTGCCAAGTACAATTGTCTGTTTCTAAAGAGGGAGGGGTGCTAATGGACTGAGGAAAGGGCTGGCCGCAGGAGCCCAATGGAAGTATCTCCCTACCCTGTTGGTCCTGGTTGCCCCTCTGCAGGAGTACGGCTCTCCCATAGTGGACCCCACCAACGACATAAGAATCATCGGCGTGGTCACCGTCACAGTGCTGTTGGCCATTTCCTTGGCAGGGATGGAATGGGAGTCTAAGGTAAAGTAGTGTGGTGGGGAGAAGGGAGAAAGCACCTTCCTAGCACTAAGCAAACCATGCAGTTCAAGTGCCTTCTTGGCCTCGAAGGAAAGCCAGCTGGACTCCAAATAATGACTGACCAAGAGGAAGCTTAGAGGACTCCCAAGTAAAGGGGACTGGTGACTTTGCTGAGGAGGGGCCAACAAAGCTCTGTCAAGGATGTGCTCAGTGTGGCAGTGCCAGTGGCTCCCCTGGCAATAATGGCAGCTTCTCTCATGCATGGACTTCTGCTTAGCTCTACTGGAGCTTTTAAAAATGCCATGGTCCCTCTGTTGGGAGAAGTGAGTTCTGGGGATGGGGGTGGAGAACTCGGGGCAGTGGGAGAGCTCCATGGCTTCTGCTGCCCAGTCAGGGCCTTCCCCTAAGTGATCCCCATCCCTTCCACCAGCCCTTGTTCACTTTCTCCCTTTTTTCTTTTTTTACTTTTAATTTATTTGTTTACTTTTAGATTGCAACGTTCAGTTCCACAATCCCTTGAGATTCAAATTTTCTCCCCTCTCCTCTCCCCTCCCCACCATGGCAGCATGCAATCTGATATAGGTTCTACAAATACCTACACATCAACCATTAGTCAAGTTGTAAAGAAGAATTATGAACAATGAGAAAGAAGGAATGAAACAAAACTAAACACAAAAGAGAGAGAGAGCAAGTGGCTTGCTTCAATCACTTTCTCCCCTTTTCAAGGCTGATAGCTAGGTGTCTCCCTAGGAAGCTTTAAGTCCCTCCCCTGCCCCAACACACAATCAATAAGCATTTATAAAGCGCCTTCTGTGTGCCAAGCATTGTGCTAAGGACTGGGCATCCAGAGATAAAAATGAGCATTACTGTCCTCCGCATGTATACATCCTATCTGGAGAGATGGCATGTACATATAGAAATACATGTAACATTGCCAAAATTAAAAGGCTCCACCTGGTAAACTGGGAAAAGGTTTGGTTCAGATCAATGATTTAACTCCACTTAAGTTGCTAAGAGCAGGGCATTGTCTGAGTTGGAAGGGAAAAGATGGGGGGGGGGGTCCTACACTGGCCACCTCTACCACCAGGTTTTCAACCCAGGTGTTTGGCTCCTCTAGGCCCAGGTGCTGTTCTTCCTGGTCATCATGGTCTCCTTTGCCAACTACTTGGTGGGAACACTGATTCCTCCATCTGAGGAGAAGGCATCAAAAGGCTTCTTCAGCTACAGGGGTATGTCTGAGGGCAGTGGAGGAGCAGGTTGGGTCACAAAGTCTGTACTGAGCAAGGCGGGGCCAGTCGTGGGGAGGTGGGATGGTGTTGATGTTGGTTAGGTCCAGGGGACATTAAAGTCCCTAGATCTCTCCCTACACAGAATGGTGAAGCCATAGGGTGTTGGACCTGGAGGCAGGAAGACCTAGGTTCAGATCCTACTTCAACCACTTAATTGCTTGTGTGACCTTGGGCAAACTCCCTTCACCTTTCTGGAGCTCAGTGTCTTCATCTGTAAAATGAAGAGAGCGGATTTACTGACTTCCCATCAGCCCCATGATACCATGGCACTGTGCCCTGTGTTAGAAATCCACTCCTCTGGGCATCCTTTTGACAGCCACCCTAGTACAATGTCCCACCTCCAGGCTTGTGGAAAAGCCAACCCTCTTCTCTATGGCCCTGGGCACAGGAGAAAAGGAGCTGAGTCACAAAGGGAAAGGGGCTGAACTAGCATACATTTTTCCAGGGGACATTTTTGTCCAGAATTTAGTTCCAGACTGGAGGGGTGTGGATGGCAGCTTCTTTGGAATGTTCTCTATCTTCTTCCCATCAGCCACTGGTATCCTTGCAGGTGCCAACATCTCCGGTGACTTGAAGGTGAGTTGTGACCATAAAGCACAGACCCAGAACCCCCTTTCCATCTTCCTTCCTAGAAACAGTGACTGAGAAGCTCACTTACTGTATGTCAGTCCAGGGGTGGCCCTGTTAGCAATATAAGAGAAAAGTTATTGGCTCAATTAGAGTAAGACCTTAGCATAAAACCCTTCAGTTTTACACCTGAGAAAACAGAGGCCCAGGGAGCAGAAATGATTGGCTTGAACTCACATAGGTAGAAAGGAACAGAGCTGCTATGCAAAGGGCCATGGGAAATATGATCACAGATCTAGAATAGGCCAGGACCTCAGTGGTCATCCAGCCTAACAATTTCATTATAGAGATGAAGAAGAAACTGAAGTTAAATGACTTACTCAAGGTCACCCAGTCAATAAATGGCAAAGTCGAGACTTGAACTTGGATCCTCTGACTCCAGAGCCACCATTCTTTTCCCCTGTACCAGACTGACTCTGATTCTAACTCCAATGTTCTTCCTAGTATTCCATCCTGCCCCCCACCATTAGAGGAAAAGGCTTAGCTCCCTGCCCCCAGGGAGATGAGCTGGAGACATGGAAGTATGAGACCAGAGGGATGGAGCACTGAATGTGGGATAGGCCCGTGTGGCACCCCCAGAGGCAGCCTTCACTCTCTTTCTGATAGTGTTTGGGGAGCAATATTTTGATTCTGACAAATCTGAGCCCCAAGTCCCCAGGCCAGAAAGGTCCAAATGTTTGGGGTTGTAATATTGTCATTGGTATCAATCTAAATTCATGCCACAACCCCACCCCAACCATATGGCCTCGGACATTTACTTAGCCTTCCTTCAAGCACTTATTAAATGCCTACTATGTGCCAAATACTATGCTAGGATCTGGGGATACAAATACAAAAAATTAAGCAATACCTGCCCCTCAAGGTGCTCACGTTCTCTCTGGGGGAAAATATGTATGTAATAACAACAATAATAGTAGCTAAAATTTATACTGCCCTTTAAGGTTGACAAAGACCTTTATGTGTGTGCATATATGTATACATATACATATATATGCATATGTATATGAAATGGGCAAAGTGGGTAGATAGAGTGCCAGGCCTAGAGTCAGAAGACTCAAATTCCTGAATTCAAATTCAGCCTCAGATACTTACTAGCTGTATGACCCTGGGAAAGTCACTTAACTCTGCCTCAGTTTCCTCATGTCAAATGAGCTGGAGAAGAAAATGGCAAACCACTCCAGTATTTTTGCCGAGAAAACCCCAAATGGGTCACAAAGAGTCAGATATGCAACAACATATTATATATATATATATATATAGTTGTGCATACATGTTATGTGCATATGTGTATATATATACTATCTTATCTGATAGTCTATGAGTTTATACAGAATAAATACAAAATAAAGTCCAGCCTTTGCACACAGAGCTCCAATATGGAGGAGTCCACCACCCTTCAGGCAGCGTGCAGCTCTAAATGTTGAGGGTTTTTTCCTGATCGAGGTGACATTTGCTTCTTTGTCATTTCCACCTTTGCTCCTAACTGTGATCTCTGGGACCAAACAGAACAAAGCTAAACCTTCTCCTACACACCCCTTCAAATACTTGAAGACTGGTGATGTGCCCCTGCATCTCAGGCCTTTGCTTCTCCAGATAAACAACCCCAGGGTCTTCAACCAGAGTTCTGAGAGGCAGCTAGGTGGTGTAGATAGAGTGCCAGGCCTAAAATCAAGAAGACCTAAATTCAAGTCCAGCCTCAGACACTTACTAACTGTGTGACCCTGGGTACTTCACTTAACCTCTGCCTGCCTCAGTTTCCTCAACTGTAAAATAGGAATAACAACAGTTCCTACCTCCCAGGATGATGTGAGACTCAAAAATAATATTTATCAGTGGCTGGCATATAACAGACACTTAATCAATGCTTGTTTGGTCCTTTCCCAATATTTGAGCCTGTCAAGATATTTTTGGCCATGACTCTGGATCTTGATTTTGTCATACAGTGTTTGGGCTGTCCCTCCCAGATCTGTGTCATCCACCTTCCAGGCCAGGGCCTGGGCTGTGATGGGGGCACTGAGAAACAGTTTGGAGGAGTAGTAGATAGAGTGCCACTTTGGAGAAGTTTGGAGAAGCCAGGAATGTGATCCAAGCACCCTGCTTTCTTGTAATAATCCCTTAAGAAACCCAGGAATCTCTTTAAACCCTTCCAGAACATGCCGTTTATCACACTGACTTGTTATTTATCTTAAACTTCTCCTAAGGGCTGCCTCTCTACTGACTTGTTATTTATCTTAAACTTCCCCCTTTAAGCTTCAAGAGATTGTGCTGTTTCTGGTGTCTGATATTCAGTGACTGTCAGTGTAGGGTATTATGGGACAGTGAAAAGGGCAAAGAGTTTAGTTTTGAAGTCAGAGGGGCAAGTTACTTTTCTCCAAGTTTCAGTTTCCTCAGCTGTAAAATAAGGGATTTAGACACAGGGGTGGGGAACCTGCAACCTCAAGGCCATATGTGGCCCTCTAGGTGCTCAAGTGCAGCCCTTTGATTGAATACAAACTTCACAGAACAAATCCCCTTAATAAAAGGATGCATTGTGTAAAACCTGGACTCAGTCAAAAGGCTGCACCCAAGGACCTAGAAGGCTGCATGTGGCAGGTTCCTCACCCCTGGGACAATCCTTTCAGAGGTTCCTTCTAGTTACAAATCTATGATCCTATATTCCTACCTTTCCTCTCCATCCCCTTCCTGATTGGGTAGAGGTCAATTCTGTTGCATTCAGGTTAAAGTTTGACCTTGTATGGTTGCCCTTCCCCAAAGCCTTGGCCCAGTCTAGCACCTAGTTCAGAGTTTTAGGACACTCACTAACTCCCTTCCTTCCTTCCTTCCTTCCTTCCTTCCTTCCTTCCTTCCTTCCTTCCCTCCTTCCTCCCTTCCTCTCTTCCTTCCTTCCTTCCTTCCTTCCTTCCTTCCTTCCTTCCTTCCTTCCTCCTCTTCCTCCTTCTCCTTTTTCTTCTTCTCTCCCTCCTCCAGCAGCCATGGAGGTCAAGGGAAGTACATCATATTTACAAAGTTAGTTACTTGTACCAGTTGGATTACATGTGTAAAAATAAAAATTTCGAAACTACAGGACAGCAAACACCCCCTCTGCCCCTTTCTTCCAATAGCCCCAAGATGCTTGATATGCCAGGCAGGTAGCTACAGGGCATGAGGGTGGCATGGACAGAGAAGAATCGTAAGCCACAAAAATCAACAAAGAAACCCAACACACATGCTCTCAGATACTTGGTGGACTCCAGGGTGGTCACCAGCAATGTGCAGGACATGTTGTCCAACTGGTTTGGGATGGAGACTGGTTTAAGTTTAACCTGCATTACTAACATTTTCTCTATCCCTTTCTTAAGTCTTGACAATCAACAAAACAATAAATCAAGTCCTGGTTTGTAGCATTTGCTGATTTGTTAGCTGTAAATGCTCATAATGAAAATTTAACAACTGGCTCTCTCCAGCAGGCTTGAGCTGACCCTAGCTAAGATGGGGGAAATCCCCAAAGCTTGTTACTTTAGAAAGGGAAGGGGGAAAGGTCTGGGGAACTCCTAACCCACAGTTAAAGAGCAGCAAGTCCCCTTTCCCCAAAAGAAAAAAGTAGTTCCTCACAGTTCCCTGTTGGGAAATGCTATTCCTAGAACCCAAAGGAGTGGGTTATGCCCTCGGGGCTTTCCTGATGATGATGATGATGATGATGCTGTGATGGAAGCAGAGGTTCCTTTGTAGGGGTGGGCAGGACAGTTTGGCCATTGATTGCCTTAAGAAGTGGGTGTGTAGGGGCAGCTAGATGGCACAGTGAATAGAGCACCGGCCCTGGAGTCAGGAGGAACTGAGTTCAAATCCTGCCTCAGACACTTAACACTTACTAGCCATGTGACCTTGGGCAAGTCACTTAACCCCAATTGCACCTCCAAAAAGCAAAAAAAGAAAGAAAAAGAAAAGAAAAAAAGAAATGGGTATGTGGTCTTTCCTGGTGGGTTTAGGTCAGAGAACTCAGTATTGTACATAAACTGAATGGATTAAAGAGAACAAAGGCCATAGGGTCTGACAGCTGGTGATCCCCACCTGGGTTTACTTTCTCAACTAATGACCCACCTGTCAAAAGGAGCCTTTGCTTTGAGCTCCTCTGTCAGAGTGGCTCTTTTATGTGTGGGGCAGGGGGGGGGGGGGAGATGGGGGCAGAGGAAGGGAAGTGAGCAGGCAAAAGGACATATCATATCGCACTGAAAAGATTTATAAACACCATGAAAATCACAAAATTGTGCTCCTGGAGTCTGGCTCTGTGAGAAGCCATGAGCAAAGCAGTTCTTGGAACATGTCCTGTTCCCGTTGCAAAAACTGCCCAGCAGCGCCTCTCTTCCCAGGTGTGGCCTGGTCTATAGTCTGAACCCAGCAGGATTCCAAAGCTCTGCTTTCTAGAGAGCCCTTGGGCCCTGATGGAAAAAGAACAGGGCTCAGAGTCAACAGGGCTGGGTTCTAGGCTCAAGGCTGCCACTGACCACAGCTGGTTATCTCCCTTCTCAAAACTTCCATTTCTTTACCTGAAAAATTGGGACAATAACCTGGTTCATAGGAGATGGTGTGTGCTTAAAGTACTTGGATGTCATAGGCTCTCAGATTCAGAGCTGGAAGAGGTAATCTAGTCTAAACCTGTGACTTACACAAGTGTCAGTGATTGTTACTGGAAAGGGCAAGAGGAAGAGGGATGGCAGGGTGAAGGGGAGCTCTTCACACTCACAGAGCCTGTCTTCTGCTCTTTTAAGGTGACTGGTGGGAAACTAGACGAATCAATCAATCAACAGACAGTTATTAAGCACCCACGTACCAGATGACAATATACTCAGTCTGTTCTCACCTCTTCCTCCCTCTGTATTTGGTGTTTGGAGGATATGAGTTGGCTATAAGTCTTCCTAAGCATGGCTGGAGCTGCAGGCCCTAGCAACAAAATCCAGTACTCAGTGCCCAGGGCTTGGACCCTGGGAACACAACAGACTTCAACCTTGGGACTGAAAATCCTTTGTTTACTCAAGGCATTTAGGCTGCTTTAGAAGGAAGCTAAGGACGAATTTTCCCCCCAATATATTTTTATTTATTTCATTAAATATTTCCTAGTTACATTTTTTAAAAATTTCAACAATCATTTAAAAATTTCTGAGCTCCAAATTCTCATCCTCTCTCCTGTCCTTCCCACCTCCTTGAGAAGGCAAGTAATTTGATATTGATTATATGTGTGAAGTCATGGAAAACATCTCCATATTGACCATGTCGGAGAGGAGAATACAGAACAAAAGGAGAAAAATGAAGTTTTTTTTTAAAGTGTGCTTCAATCTGCACTCAGAATTTATTAGTTCTCTCTCTGGAGGTGGACAGCACTTTTCATCATGGGTCCTCTGGAATTGTCTTGAATCAGAGCAGCTAAGTCTTTCACAGCTGATCATCCTCACAATATTACTGTTACTATATTCAGTGTTCTCCAAGGAGGAATTGTTTAAAACTTTCTCCTTCAGGATCCTGCTGTGGCAATCCCCAAAGGTACCTTAATGGCCATATTCTGGACCACAGTCTCCTACCTGGCCATCTCTGCTACCATTGGTAAGTAGTGGGGGACCAAATGATCAGAGATGGATGAAGGTCTGGGGCTGTGCTAACAGTTGGGTCTGATGGAATATACTACAACTAAGCTCATTATTATATTTTCTTTTTGTGGGGAAGTGTGGAGGTCTAAATCTATGATTATATTGGTGTAGAAAACGCCCTTTTTTGATGCCATTGCATCTGCTTTGCAAATTATAGAGGGATGCTTGAAGCACTGAGAGGTTAAGTTACTTGTCCAGGATCACGTGGCAGGAAGTGTTAGAAGACTTCTTGAACCTGAATCTTCCTAACTCTAAGAAGTCTCTATCCACTAAGCCTCACATCATTAGATGAATTTGGGTACCAAGGGGCAAATCCCATTCCCTATCCTATGCCTGTCTAGGAAGCCAAACTACTCCATCCAGGTGAAATGGGATCTAACCTGGTGATCCCATGGGTGCAGTCCTGGCCCCAACACTACCAGGGTGATACAGGCACATGAATAAGGTAGAACAGCCACATACTCCAATAACTTCCATTGGAAGTATACCAAGGCAGAGATTTGGGGCTAGCTGCCACTCTCCTGACATCACTCTTCCTTGCCAGGCTCCTGTGTAGTCCGAGATGCCTCTGGAGGCCTCAATGACACAGTGGTCCCTGGTTCCCCTGACTGCGAGGGGCTGGCATGTGGCTATGGCTGGAACTTCACTGAGTGTACCCAGAAGCACAGCTGTCACTATGGGCTCATTAATTACTACCAGGTACCCCAACTCTACAGGCCTTTGAGGAAAGTCATCAGAGTACAGGGGCTCCTGTCCTTATCTCCAGACCCTAGTTGCTTAGTGTTTTTGTTAAAGCCACTGCCAAAGTCCTGGTCAGACCATGGGGAGGGGCACAAGGAGAAAGAAGCCTCCTTCCAGAGAGACTATAGTAGAGGTCAGTGGCCTAGGCCTTCCAATATCAGACTAGCTGCCCAGATACAAGATGGACCCCACCTCACCCCACAGAACACCAGGTAATAGTCTCCCATTCTTCCTCCAAAAGTCAAGTGATTAATTTGCCAGAATTGGCACCCTTGAATGAGAGGCGCGGGACCTAGGTTTAAGGGAAGCAGTACTCAGGAGTGAGGGAGCTCAGTTCTCAAAATTAAGGGGCTCTGGGGCAAATCTTGAGCAATGAGCAGGTACTAAACCCTGTGCCCCTCCTGCAGAGTATGAGTATGGTATCTGGCTTTGCACCCCTGATCACTGCAGGCATCTTTGGGGCCACCCTCTCTTCTGCCCTGGCCTGCCTTGTCTCTGCTGCGAAAGTCTTTCAGGTAAGAAAGTGGTGCCCGGCCTAGGGGTGAATTCCAGATGTCATCCCATCTATAACACTCAATGTGATGGGTGGTCTTCTGATAGTACAAACCTACAATGGAGGGGCTCAGGAAAGGTTTGGGATGGATGAGGGTAACAAGAGAGAATGGGAACATAAAATATCAACATCAGTAACTTCACCATGTCTTCTGCTAGAGAGATAAGGCCGGGATGGGCGGACAGGAGGGAAAAGGAAAAGAAGGGGGAAGGGAAGATGGAAGAAGCCTAAAGGCCAGTTGAAAAATGTACCCAAGGAAGACACTTAAATGTAACTCACAGCTTGTTTGGGGTGGGGGTGGGGGCGGCAGGGAACAAATCTAGAATGGAGAGAATAAATTCTGAGACCCCAGGATAAAACTTTGCTGTCTTTCTTCTCCCCTTCTCTCTCTCTCCATCCCTCACTCCCCAGTGCCTATGTGAAGACCAACTCTACCCTCTCATTGGCTTCTTCGGGAAGGGCTATGGAAAAAACAATGAACCTATCCGGGGTTACCTGCTGGCTTATGTCATTGCAGTGGCCTTCATTCTCATTGGTGAGACTGGACCCTGGTCCCTGAGAGGCAGCAGGCATCAGGGCTGGAAATTGGGCGGATGGGAAAGAGAACACTAACTTGACTGAAAATCAAAGGAAAAAATATCCAGATTTCCTTCTGACCTTCTCTAGGGATGAGGGTGAAGAATTAACTAAATTCAGATATGATTCCATAGCATCTGAACTGGATTTGGCATGAACTGAAGAGTGATTTAATATGAGGCCTAATGACTAGTATTACATCTGGCTGGCCTAAGCAGGGCACTCCATCTCTCCAGGTCAGAGTTGTGTTATCTATAAAGCACAGATAATATTACCTGTCCCGAGGGTGAAATCTGGACCAGATAATCTTTTTTTTAAATGAGCAATTGGGGTTAAGTAACTTGCTCAAGGTTACACAGACAGGTGTTTTTGGGTGGGTGCTAAGTGTCTGAGCCCGGATTTGATCCCAGGTCATCCTGACACTGGGGCCAGTGCTCTTACTCGCTGTGCTACCTGGCCGTCCCTCCAGATGATCTTTTGAATTCTTTTAATCAAAAGATATATGATTCCATGACACCATGACTCTGTGTCATATCTCCTCTGAGCTTTTTTCAAATCAAGGGGCAGACAGAGAGGGAGGGGAGAAGAAGAAGGGGGGAGAGAAGGAGAGAGGGACAGGGACAGGGAAAGGGAGGGGGAGAGAGAGAGGAGAGAGATAGAAAGAGAAAGAGAGAGAAAGTAGGATGAAGGGAGGTAGGTAGGCAGAGGACTAACCCACCCCAATTTCCAAGGCTCCTGATATCTGATCATGTCTTTCTTCCCTCCTCTTCCCCCTCTCCCTGTTTGAGGAGATCTACTCAAATTCATGATGGACCAGGATAGTTGGGATTGTTCATAATTGTTTCCCTCCCTCTTTGATCCTTGCAGCTGAGCTCAACACCATTGCCCCCATCATCTCCAACTTCTTCTTGTGCTCCTATGCACTCATCAACTTCAGCTGCTTCCATGCCTCCATAACCAATTCTCCAGGTAGGTGCTTATGGGGAAACAGAAGCCTCCTAGCTTATCAGGACCACTATGTCCCAATTCTCCCTCCTGAACACCTTCTCCCCACAGGCTGAGCTACATGAGGAGCTCTGCACCCATGTCAAAGACTAGGTCAGACCTTTCAGGTATATCTGCCCAAATTTAGGACAAGACCCTGCTATTCAGAGGACAGATGTTCTTAGGGATCCAATGGACAAGACCCCACATTGGGAATCTGGATTCCCTGCTTCTTGACAAAATCAGTCTTCTTCATTCACTTCCCCCTAGAAACTGGGGCTATAACCTTACCCATCAGGTCCTGGGAGAGGGTCTGCCCACTACCTTGTGCCAGCTGAACCTCCCTCTCTGTCCCAGGGTGGAGACCCTCGTTCCATTACTACAACAAGTGGATAGCCCTGTTTGGGGCAGTCATCTCTGTGGTCATCATGTTCCTTCTCACCTGGTGGGCAGCCCTCATTGCCATTGCCGTGGTCATCTTCCTGCTGTTATACGTGCTCTACAAGAAGCCAGGTGTGGAGACCTTGGCGGAATCTGGGGGTCTTTGGTTATTCACTTATCTCTCTGCCAGGAGGAAGTTTTAGTATGACAAAAGGTATTGTCACTAACAACCCCTCACATTTCTATAGCACTTTACAGTTCATGACATTCACAAAGCTCTTCCTGGTTACAAAGTACTTTACATAGATGACTTATTTTTCTCTTCACAACAACCCCATGGGGTACATGCTTTGCTTTGATGCTATGATAAATCCATGGCTTTGTTAGTCATGGCAGCTCTCAGTCCCTCCATGACTTCCTTTTTTTTGCCTTTTTGGTGGGGGAAGGTAGGGTAGTTGGGGTTAAGTGACTTGCCCAAGGTCACACAGATAGTTTTTGTGTTAAGTGTTGGAGGTCGGATTTGAACTCAGATCCTCCTGACTCCAGGGTTAGTGCTCTATTCACTGTGCCATCTAGCCTCCCCACTCCATGACTTTCTATTCTATGGAATTCTTTTTTTCCCCCAAGAATCTTCCATTGAAGAGCTATCTGCTGTGTGCTAAAGATCTTTCTTTGATTTTCTTAATATCCCAGGGGCAGCAATGTTAATATTGAGCTATCCACCACCTATGTGTTTAACAGACAATACCAGCATCTGAAAGGTCCTTAGTGATCAACTAGACCACTCTCCCCATTTTACAGATGAGGAGACTGAGTCCACAAGAAGTTAAAGGAATTTGCTAAAACAACACAACTAGAATATGACAGAGCTGGGATTTGAATCCAGGTCATAATTCATCATAGATTTAGAGATAGGAGGCACCTTAGAGGTCATCTATTGAAGCCCTTCCTTTTATAAAGAAGCTGAAATTCACAAAGACAAAGTAGTAGGGTCAAGATTTGAACCCAGGTCTTTTGACCTTGGATCTAGTGTTCTTTGTATTGTGCCACACTGCCCTTTGTTTCCAAAGTCATTGTTCTTTCTAGTATTCCTCATTATCCCCCCTATTTACTAACTTACCTCTCTTCCTGGCTAGATAGATAGACAGACAGACAGACAGACAGACAGACAGACAGACAGACAGACAGATAGATAGATAGATAGATAGATAGATAGATAGATAGACAGACAGACAGATAGACAGACAGGTAGACAGACAGGTAGATAGATGATAGATAGATAGATAGATAGATAGATAGATAGATAGATAGATAGATAGATAGATAGATAGAGACATATGTATGTACACTTTTACATATATGTATATACTCATGATAATATATTTTACACACAAGCCACCTTTGACATCAAGCTGTAGCCTGCTGGCCCTTCTCCTGCCATCTTTCCCTTAACTAATCGAATGACTGACTTTTTGCCCAGGATATCAAAGAACCCAGAGGTGGGCAGGGGAAGTATTAGTACCTCCATTTTACAAAGAAAAGAGGCTCAGAGGTCTTGAGTAATTTATCCAAGGTCACACACTAGTGTGATGGCAGAAGCCAGGCTGCAGGGCTGCTCAGTTTCCCTGACTCCTGCTCCAGACTCCTTTCACTCAAGTAAACTGCCTTGCCATTTACAAAACCTTTTCAGAGCCATTATTTAGATTTCTCTTCCCTTCCCCCCCAAGTCCTTTCCAGTAACCTTGAAAAGGAGGAGGGCAGGGATGATCACTCCCATGATACCTATGACACCGATTTTTAGACCCTGACTGCAGACTAATGGCCTGTGCAGGTATCCAGGGGGCCAGGCCTGCTTCAGGGTGGGGTCAAGCCAATGGTTGTTCCATTCACTATTCTCTTTTTCTTAAGTTAGCCTTGTAGATACTCCCTTGCCAGCCTATCATAAAGACAGCTCTTTTTGATAAGATGACATATGCAAAGTCGTTTGTGAACCCTAAAGTCCCATATCAATGTCACCTAGACTGAAAGTGTGCATGTTTTAATGAAGATGTCACTGCCTCTGGAGTCAGGTGAGACCTGAGTTCAAACCCTTGTTCTTTCCTATGCTGCCTATGTAACTAGGACAAGTCATTTAAACCCTCTGGGCCTCCCTTGTCTTATCTGAAAATTAGTAAGATCAGATGATTCCTGAACTCCCTCCCAGCCCTACATCTACATTCCTGACTCTGACACACACTGAGTGACCCTGGGCATGTCCTTTTAAATTCTCTGAGCCACAAGTCCCTCATCTATAAAATAAGAATAATAATATTCACACTACGTACATAAGGTTTGTTGCAAGGAAAATGGTTTGTGAACTTTAGAGCAAAATAGGTTTATTGTGAGCTGTTTTCATTATCTCCTGCAGCTTGGCTCCACCTTTTGAGCTGCCACCCAGATCTTCTGAATATGATGTTTGGTTCTTCTTTCAAAGCTGGAAACCTCTTCTTCCTTCCTCCCCTGCCTACTTTTTTTCTCTCCCCAGAGGTGAACTGGGGATCTTCAGTCCAGGCGGGCTCCTACAACATGGCCCTGAGCTACTCAGTAGGACTCAATGAGGTTGAAGAGCACATTAAGAATTACAGGTGAACGGGCCACCCTTTTGTCCCTGTGACCAGCCATTCGAAAACACACATTCCTGCTTTCCCCTGTCCTTGAGAACCATCAAGCAGTCAGTCAACAAATGAGTATTAAGCACTTACGTCATGACAGGCACCATGCTGGGACTAAACTGGTGCAGAACATGCCCACCACCCCAGTGCTTCTGAACTGAGACACTGACCCATGGAAAGACGGTGGTGCCAGCACTGAGCAAGTTCACTGATGAAAAAAAAATTGACATCACTCAGAGTATTCTATAACTAGTCAGTATTTTGTGATTCCTATGACTAATCATGAACATTGTCCTCTGCTGCCACACAAAGGTTGCCCTGGCTTCCTGAAGACCACGCCAAGCTCTCAGGTCCTAGCTACTACAGACTGCATGCATCCATAGGCTGAGGACCAGCCTACACAAGTGCACAGAGACTCATCACCAGGCTGGCCTTAATGTGAATACTTAGAACAGGGAACCTGCGGCCTCGAGGCTACATGTGGCCTTCTGGGTCCTCAAGTGTGGCCTTTTGGCTTGAATCCAAGTTTTACAGAGCAAACTCCTTTATGAAGGGAATTTGTTCTGTCAAGTTTGGAGTCAGTCAAAGGGTTGCACTTGTGGACCTGGAAGGCCACATGTAGCCTTGAGGCTGCAGGTTCCGCACTCCTGATAACCACAGCAACTCTCAGAAACCATTCAGCTGGAGAGGGGTGGTAGAAGAAGTATTCACACTGACAACATGACAAGGCCTTGAATTTTAAACTATCTGTATTCCTACTGCCTAGAAGTCTCATTTTGTTGTTGTTCAGTTGATCTAGTTGTGTCTGATCTTTCATGACCCCATTTGGAGTTTTCTTGGCAAAGATACTGGGGTGATTTGCCATTTCCTTCTCCAGCTCATTTTACGGATCAGGAAACTAAGGCAAACAGGGTTAAGTGACTTGCCCAGGGTCACACAGCTAGTAAGTGTCTGAGGCTGGATTCGAACTCAGGAAGATGAGTCTTCCTGACTCCAGACCCAGCACTCTATCTACTGTGCCACTCATAGTAGGTGCTTAACAAAGGCTTGACTGACTGCCTGATTATTTCTTAATGATAATGATCCTGTCCATTTATACAATGACATATTTTCCACAAATCCTGCACAGAGTCATTGCAGTTTGATTCTCTTAATGTGCCTGTGACATAGGTCAGATTTTTGCAAATGAAGAAGCAGATGCAGGGCAGAGGAGGGAGAGAGTGCCCCTGGAGCACAGAGGTCCAGCTGCAGTCTCTGGGCAGTGGCTCCATCCCTGGTGACATCCACATCTTTCCTTTTTCTCCCTCAGACCCCAGTGCCTGGTCCTTACTGGGCCTCCAAATTTCCGGCCAGCCCTGGTGGACTTTGTGGGCACGTTCACAAGGAATCTCAGCCTGATGATTTGTGGCCACGTGATCATTGTGAGTCCCTGCCTCCTCCTTCTTCTCCAGGTTTGGTCTGGGAACAGCCCTGGGTTGGGACACTCACTTAGCTGGCTGTTTTCTGCAGATCACTCCAGCCCCGTGCTGCAGGATGTGAGGGGCTTTCCATGGGGCACACAGGAACACACATGTATGAGGATGTCATTCTCCTGCTCAAGAAACTCTAGTGGTTCCCTATTGGCTCGAGTTAAGCATATAAATTAATTTGTTTGTTTGGCATTTAAGGCTCCTCACAATCTGGCTACACCCTCCATTTATGGACTTACTGTACCATTGCTGGTTAGCTTCATATTTTTTTTTCCCTCTTTTCTGGTCACCTCTTTCTCTCCATCTTTTACTTCCTGCCCTTTTTCTCTTCCTCCCCCTTCAAAGATCTCTGCATTTGGGAGCACGGATCCAAATTCCAGCTTTGTCCTCAGTGTGACCTTCCCCACTTGGGCCTCAGCTTCCCTTTAATAAAATTAATGATGGTAAGGATGGAGGACTAGACTAAGCCCTTCAGACTTTAAAGCCTTTTCTCTGGCCTCCTCTTCTTTCTCTTTTCTTCTCCCATCTCTGTTCACTAGGCCTGCCAGGCCTGTGTCCTGCTGGTGGCCTGCAGGCTACAGATGTTGGCCAGTCCTGAGCTAGTGTGGAGTTCTCCAACACTGCAGGCCCTGATTCTCTGGGGGTGGGGGGATCTCTCTTGCACTCCCATGGCAGGGACCTCGAAAACAGAGGATGCCAGAGCTCCGGCTCATCTCCAATGGACATACAAAGTGGCTGAACAAAAGGAAGATCAAGGCTTTCTACTCAGATGTGATTGCAGAGGACTTGAGGAGTGGAGTCCAAATTCTAATTCAGGTGAAGTGATTGCCTGGGAAAAAGCAGAGAGCCCCAAGTATGCCTAACCGGGGATGGACAGATGAGGGTCTGGCCTGCTCTGAATGACCTTCTCTGAAGATTCCATAGCCATCCCTAGCCATTCCTCACAGTCTTTCCAGTAAGGAAGTTCTTCCTGGACCCTAATAGCTCTGGCACTAGAATCCCTATGTCATAGAATCATAGATTTAGAGCCAGAAGGGACTTTGGAGGTCCTCGAGTCCAACCTCTTCATTCTACAGATGAGGAAACTGAGGCTAAGAGAGATTAGGTGATTTATTCAGGGTCATACAGCTAGTAAATGCCTGGGAAAATTTTAACTCAGGCCTACCTCTTGTCCTTGTCCCATTTGGCAATGTTTTTGTTTCATACAGCTTTCCATGAATTTCAGAAGGGGCAGGAAAGCTCAGTATGGGGAACAGTGGAACTGAATGTTTGGGGAGGGAAGAGCCTGACTTCATTATTAGAAAAAACAACTTTTAATTGTGCCAAGCCCATAGACCTCAGTTCTGGGTAAAGATGGATATGGCACAGATGGTCCCTGCCCTCAAGGAGTTTACAACCTAGTAGGAGGGCACTAATTTAGGGGAGCAGGCCAAGAATCATAGGCTTTAGAATTGGAAGAGAGCTTAGAGATCGCCTAAAATCTCATTTTACAAATGAAAAAACTGAGGCTCAGAGAGAATTCAAAAGTTTTTGTGCCTGGCTCGGGAACACGTGTGTGATGACTTGTATAACTTTCTCATTATGTGTAAGGCATACACTAGTGTAAACCTGTGGCCACTTCCAGAGCTGACAGGGATAAGGAAGCGTAGGAATGGCCGGTCCGGTGTTACATGGTGTGTCTCCAATAATGCACTTGCTAATGATGGAGAGCTGGCTAGATTTCTCCAGCTCTTCCTTGAATACAGGCAGCGGGTCTTGGGAAGATGAAGCCCAACATTCTGGTGGTCGGATACAAAAAGAACTGGCAGTCGGCTCACCCTGCGACAGTGGAGGATTACATCGGGATTCTGCAGTGAGTTTAAGTGCCTGGGGCTTTAACCATCCCATGGGTCTTCAGGGGAAGCAGGCCCCTCTCTCCACCAGCTCTTGAGTCCAGGCCACAGTGGGGAGGGAGGATGGCCAGCACGGGTCAGAAGAAAATGAGATCCTGAAGGTTTCTTAGGCATGGGCAGAGAAGGGGAGAAAACTCCCACACTATCTCCCCTACTCCCACCTTGGTCTTGACATGAAGTCAATCTGCAGAGTGCATCTGTAGTTAAAGCTCAGAAAATGATATGTTTGACAAATGGGTCGCATCTGTGAATTTGGGAGCTATCTCAGGGCTAATCCATGAATCTGTTCTCTCAACTAAAATGTCCAAATCATTTTCCTGCCTTAATGGCAAATGGAGCCATAGTGAACAAAGCCTATTGTGCAGGGAGCCAAGAGAACTTGGTTCTTGCCCTCCCACTATCCCTAATTAGTCATGGGACTCTGAACATATTACTTTCCCTCTCTGAGCCTGTTTCCTCTGTAAATTGATTGGGTCAGACAGTGTCCAAGGCCCTTCCCAGCTCTAACATCCTGAAATTCTAGTAAATTGTATTTCAGTGATGGGGCTATCCTTCTGACCATTGATGCTTTTTGGCCAGGCTCACAGATGGAGACTCACAAACCTTAGGAAGTTTGTTTCTGTTTATGTGAACTAAAAACAAAAACCTCTGATATCAACTTTTTTTTCTCCTTGTTTTAAGAGAAGCAATGGGGTCTAGCAGGAAAAGTACAACATTAGATGGTGAGAAACCAGAGGTCTTGTTCTGATTCTTCAACTTGCTGTGTAGTCTCTCAATGACACCTGCGTTTTAGAAGAGGAGCTTAGAATCCATTAGCTCAGCCCCGAGCAGTCTCTAAGGGGAGAATTTCCAACAGAGCAGCAGTCACATAGGGAGGATATTTGGGGACAAATACCCTCATCCTCAGTCACCAGTACTATACAATGGGAGTAACAATATTGGTTCTGCCTACTTCACGGGGGAATGAGAAGATTGAATGAAGTGCTCAGTTGGAAAGCACTTTGTAACTGGGAAAGGGCAGAGACTGGTCTGTGAGGCCCAGTTGTCATCTCCTACAGGAAATCTTTCCCAGTCCCTCTCAATTCTAGTACCTTCCCTCTGTTGATTATTTCCTATTTATCCTGCATATACTTGGCACATAAGAGGTTTGTCCATCATCTCCCCCATTAGACTGTGGACTCCTTTAGAACAGGGACTGGATTTTTCCTTTCTTTGTGACCCCAGCACTTAGAATTGTGCCTGGCACAGAGTAGGTACTTAGTAAGTGTTTAAGGATTGATTAGTGTTGAGAACTCTCGGTGAAGAACTTCCCCTACCAGCATAGGGAACAGCTCCTCTGTAAGGTACAGTCCTGGAGGGTTACCCAGAGCACTGAGGGGCTAAGGAGCTTGCCTAGGGTCACACGCAGGTCTGGGTCAGAGGCAGGACTCTTCTTGTTGCCAGGGTCCATTTCCTCTATATTAGGCCATGCTGTCTCTTGTAAAAGAGGCTAAAAATGTGAGCTAGTCAACTGAGGATCAATGAGCTGGGCCTTGGATAGTCAAGGTTGTGCTCTACAGGATAATTTGATAAAAAATGTGCGTATCATCAGGTTGTCTTTACTTGGCATTTGCTGTGTAGAGGCTCAGTGGCTCAGTGAATAGCGGCCTGGAGTCAGGAAGATCTGAATTCAAATCTCCTCTCAGACACTGTCTTTAGAATGTGACCCTGCGCAGTCACTAGCCCTCTTTGCGTCTCAGTTTCCTCATCTGTAAAAAGGGTTAATAATAGCATTTGCCTTATAGAGCTGTTTTGAGTATCAAATGAGATGATGTATGTGAAGCATTTTGCAAACCTTAAAGTGCTATATCATTAAATATGGTGCTAGTTATTATTATTGTGGCTGTTGTAGTTATTGTCGGGTAGGAAGAGAAATCCTTGCCCTTTGAAAACTGTTAGAAATAATACTGGATTCTGAGTCAGAGGCCGTTGTTCAGTCTCTGGTTTGTATCTGACTCTTCATGACCCCATGGACCATATCATGTCAATACTGTCCATGAGATTTTCTTGGCAGAGAGATTGAAATGGTTCACCATTTCCTTTCCCAGCTCATTCTATAGATGAGGAAACTGAGGCAAACAGGGCTAAGTGACTTGCCCAAGACCACACAGCTAGGAAGTGTCTGCGGCCAGACTGGAACTCAGGCAGATAAGTCTTGTCACTCCAGGCCTGGTGCTCTATCCACTGTGCCACCTAGCTGCCCCGCAAAACCAAGGTCTGCCTGACTCTAAATCCTGTGCGCTTCCCTTCGCACCGCCCTCTCCCTTGTTTCCTTTCCTTCCTCCTCAGCATCCCCTCACCTCCCAAATGTCATGGCTCCATGTTACCCCACCTCCTCTTGCACTGAGAGGAAAGCAGATCTGACCAACTCAATCATAATAAAGCTCTGGGGACTTCCTATGTTTTTCTCCTCTCAATGACACCTGCGTTTTAGAAGAGAAGCTTAGAATCCATTAGCTTAGCCCTGAGCAGTCTCTAAGGGGAGAATTTCCAACAGAGCAGCAGTCAGATAGGGAGGATATTTGGGGACAAATACCCTTCTAACGATACCAGTAGGCCATCATTCATGATACCAAGGCATAAGGCCTTCTCTGCGTATGGCACTGGTCTCTGGATAATTACGTTCTCAACTAGTGTAAGAGGCCTGTGCTGATTTCCTGATTCATGGGACTCAAAGTCCAGACAGTGGGCAGGACTGTGTTTATTCTTTTCCCAGTGATGCTTTTGATTTCAACTATGGTGTGTGTGTGATGAGGATGAGAGAAGGTCTCAACGTCTCTGAAGTGATGCAAGCCCACAGTAAGTGTTGTCCTCTGCATCTCAGCCACTCCCAGGCGACCATGGACAGTCTGTATTCAAGGACGCCTCTTTCCTCTTTCTTGTAGTTAATCCTGTATTTGACCCGGCTGAAGACCAGAAAGAAACCAGAGCCAATGGAGCTAGGCCATCTGTCAGTGGTATATGTCAGTCCCCTCTAGGATTCAGCCATCGGTGATCTGTCAGCCTGTGGGGCAGTTAACTGACTGGCCTAGGCCATATTATCACACATGCTTCCTCTTTTAGAGTCATGGTTGAAAAAAGGGCTGGAGACAGACTTGTCTATGACATAATGTATCTGGCTTTGGGGTGGCCTCAGGGTGTCCCCACAACTCCCCATGCCTGCAATAAAGTTATGATCAAGGAGCAGGAAATAAGGGCACTTTTTATTCTGACAAAGGGAAAAGAGAAAAAGTTCATGGATAAGAGTGAGGGAGCCACCTGTTCCCCAGCCATAGAGTTGTAGGTAAGTGTGTTTCTTGTCTCATGGATGATCCATTATCTTTTTTCTAGTGAACCCAGAAGTTCTGGTGGCTGAAGAACAAGCAAGCACCATATTCCAGTCTGAACAGGGAAAAAAGACCATTGATATCTACTGGCTCTTTGATGATGGAGGTCAGTAACCCCCAAAGTACCTGGAGATTTCTGAGGTATGAGTCTAAAAAGGAGCTTTTCTGCCTCTCTCTTTGCCATCCTCCATCCTCTAATAGGTTTAGGGACTGGAGTTTTTTGGCCATCTTTTAGGGCCATTTTTACCATGTCTTTGACATGATCATTCATGAGACACAGTAGTTTCTAGCAGAAAGAGTGTTGATCTGGGAATCATGTCCTGGGTCTTATTGATTGAGATTTATGAGTCCTAATTGATTCTTCTTATTTTTATTCTTCCAATAACATGTTATGAAAATTTGAATGAATTCTCCACCCTGTATGTCTTGGTCCCATGCTGTGAAAATAGGAACAAGTAGATGACTCTCAGTCCCTTGTAATTCTTAAGTCCTATGATGCTAAAGATATGGTCCATTCTCTTTCCTCCCAGAAATATGCTGATAATAAAACAATATAGAATCACAGTATTTTGGAACTGAAAAGAACCTACTAAACCACAGACCACCCCCTTCCCTTATTTTTCTGTGCTGGGGCCTCAGGTGCTGGCAGCTGGATGCTGTAGTTTACCTGGTGCTGAGATGGAACTACTGGTGGTGGTTGGTATGTGTCTGGTGTTGGCGCTTGCCTGCTCTACCACCCTTGTACCCAGGATCTCCCTCTGCTTTGCTGAGGTGGGGCTTGCCTCTGGTTTGCTGGGACGCCTCCTGTCCTGTGCTGGTCCCCTTTAGCCACAGCAAGAGGGACCTTTCCCATTAATCCGCCTAGCCTCCTGGGCTAAAAGACTGCTGTACCCTCTCTTTCTGTGGCTCCACTATTCCAGGATTTTTCTTGGGGCAATATTCCCTAGGTTTTTCAAAGTTTGTAAGGGAGGGTGACAGTGACTTACTGCTTACTCCGCCATCTTGGCTCCTGGAGGCCCATCCCTTATTTTTACAGATGAAGGAACTGAAACCTAGGGATTGGACTTGGTGAAGTATCTAAGGTCTTTTCCAGATCTAATAATAATAATAGCTATTTATTTAATAGCTATAATAATAATAAAAATAATAATAGCTATTATTTAACATAATACTTTATGTTAAATATGTTAAATAATAGCTATTACTTAACATAATACTTTACAAATATTATCTTATTTGATCTTCACAACTATCCTGGGAGGTAAATGTTATTATTATCTCCATTTTATAAATGAGGAAACTGAGACAGGTTAATTGACTTGCCCAAGGTCACAAAGCTAGTGTCTGAGGCTAGATTTGCAATCAGATTTTCCTGACTCCAAGTCAAATGCTCTATCCATTGCACTATTTATCTGTCTACAGTCTATGATCCTATACTTCTATTAACTTAATTTCTCAAGGCCAAAACTGATTTAGTATCAAGACCTAAGACAAAAGCTTGTTTTGTTCTCTTGATTCCCAGGCCAATGCCTAGTGATTCCATTTAATCACTTTGCTTTCTTTGACCTTGTAAGACAAATTGCAAATATCTCTCTTTTATTGAGGCACCTAGTCCAGTCCCTCGAACAAAAGTAGTTGGCATTTCACAAAAGGTTATTCATTTAGTGATAAAATCTACAGAGAAGATCCACAAGAGGCAGTAAAAGACTGTGACTCAGCAGAGGCAGGTGGGTAATGGGGCTGCCTCTGCCACTGGTTCTGATGGACTTTTTGACTTCTTTGATGTATCCTTTACTTTGGCAAGGCCTAACCCTCCTGATTCCCTATCTCCTGGGTCGAAAGAAGAGGTGGAACAAGTGTAAGATCCGAGTGTTTGTTGGGGGCCAGATCAACAGGATGGATGAAGAAAGAAAGGCGTAAGTGGGTGTGGATGGAGATTTATCTCTCTTGCCAGCAACTGGTGTCCTCTAAGTTTGGGGCATTCAAAGGTACTCGAGGATCTGATTATGACACTATGTGATAAAGCAATGGTATGCTGACAAATGTTTAACAACTGGCTCTCTGAAAAAAATACACAGGATGCATCAGTTTCTTTTTTTTTTAATTAAATTTTGTGTTTATTTTTAGTTTACATCGTTCATTTCGACAAGATTTTGAGTTACAGATTTTTCTCCCCATCTTTCCCCTACCCACCTCCCCAAAACAGCGATCCCACTGTATAACCCCCCCCCCCAATCTGCTCTCTCCTATATCCTTCCCCATTCCCCCTCTGACTTTCCAGTAGGGAAAGATGGGATGCATCAGTTTCTTAAGTCTAGATAATCAACAAGCAATAAATCAAGTTCTGGTCTGTAGTATTTTGCCAGCTTCCAAAGTTTAAATACTCATTGAAAATTTAGCAGTTGAGCTGGCTCCAGCACATCCAAGCTAAGGTTATTTAAGTCAGTTCAAGTTAACAAGCATTTGATAAGCAGCTACTGTATGCCGGGCACTGTGCTAAGCACTAGAGTCACAAAGAAAGGCAAAAAGAAAAAGTCCCTGCTCTCAAGGAGCCTCCAGTCCAATGGAGGAACAACACATGAACAACTATGTATAACATGTATAAACAAGACACAGACAGGATAAACTGGAGATAATCTCAGAGGGAAGACATTACAGTGAAAGTGGACTGGAAAAGACTTCCTGCAGAAAGTGCGGCTTTAGCTGAGACTTGAAAGCCAAGGAAGCCAGAAGACAGAGGTTAAGAGGGAGAGAGCTCCAGGCACAGGGAACAGCCAGAGAAAATACCTGGAGCAAAGAGAAGAGTGTCCTCTGCAAGGAACAGCAAAAGGCCAGTGTCACTGCATCTCCAGAGTTCTTGGAGGGGAGCAAAGAATAAAAAGACTGAAAAAGTAGGAAAGGGTCAAATTATGAAGGACTTTAAAGGTCAAACAGAGGATTTTATATTCAATCCTCAAAGTAACAGGGAACCCATGAAGTTTATTGAATAGGAGAGTGACATGGTCAGATCTGTGCTTTAGGAAGAGCAATTTGACAGCTGAAAGGAGGATGGCCTGGAGTAGAGACACTCAAGGCAGGGAAGCCAATCAGAAGTCGAGGAGGCTATTGAAATGGCAACCCAGTCACCCAAATAACCACACAGCAGGGAGTCTCACCTGGGAAGCAGACCCACAGCAAAGACTCCAAGCTCTAGTGCTCAAAGTCTGATTATTTTGAGACTCAAGTTGTTCCTATTACAGAAACATTTGAGAAATTGTTTTTGGTTTCATATCCCCTTTTCATACTTTTGAAAATGCCAGGTGCCCAGAACAAGCATATAGCACCTCTACTGTGAGCTAAGAAGATGGGGAGGGTGAAATTTGCTTTTTAAATCTTATCAGATATCATATTGCTTGCCTTGTCAATGAGTGGAGAAAGGGGGGTGGGCAGAGGAGGAGAATTTGGAACACAAAATTTGAAAAAAATCAATGTTAAAAATAAATAATAAATTTATTTTTTAAAAAGAAAATAAATTATACCGGGGAGGGGGTCATTCATGTGTGAGGGAGAAGGTCACACCTGGATGGAGAACTTTCTTCCCCTCTGGTAAAAAGCCAGTAAACAATGGGGGGGAGAGGTGGGAGTGGGGTGAATTATATAATTGTTCAGGGAAAGTGATAAGCAACTCAAGCAGGTTCTCAGGGACATGTCATTCTGGCAGCTTTCACCCTTAAACCCTATCCACTAGCTTCACTGGCACTAGCTAGACTGGCCCCTTGCTCTCTCCCTTTTTAGATAATTGTCCTTAAATGAGCAAATTAAACAATGTAGAATCACCTGTGAGGATACTTTGAAGACTTTCTCTGATCTGATGCTCCTATCCATACCTGTGCATGCAAACATATCTCCTTCCACTCTCAAGCACGCAACTTCCATTCAGTCCAGGCCAGACTTTTTCACAGAAACCAGTTGTACCTGTTTGGGCCTTTCCTTCCATCTTGGATTGTCTTCCTACTCTCCCCTTCATTTCCAAATCTTGCTCACCCTTCAAGACCCAGCTCAAGCTCTTCATCTCTTCTGTGATTCCTTCCCGACTCAAATAGATCCCTTCCTTCTCTAAGTGTTTATAGAACAAAAAGTCAGAGCCCCCTAGCCAGAAAATTGAATGTTTGCTGTTTCATGGGAAGGAGTCTCCGCTTCCCATTAAGACTCTAAGTCATCTGAGGACAAGGACTATTCTTTGGTATCCTTCACAGTGCTAGGCACATTGTAAGCACCCAGGAAGGCAGCTCTTTAGCAACCTAAGTACTCCAAAAATCACACCATAGGGAGGTTTCAGCTCTGAGTAAGCCCCACGTCTCAAACCCTTATATCTGTACTCAGTGTTTGCTTATCTTGAAACCCAAGTGTGTTTCTATTAGAGGAACATTAGAGAATTTTTTTTGGTTTTGGGTCCCCTTTTCATCCTTTTGAAAATGCCAGGTGCCAAGAACAAACATTTACAGACCCAACTGTGAGATAAGAAGATGGAGAGGGTACAATTTGCTCTTAAAAATCACATCAGAAGAAATGCAGGGGGTTTAGAATCTGACCTGCATTAACCCCTGTTAGCTGGGACCCTAGGCAAGTCACCATGTCTCTTTCTGAAAAAGTTTGAGAATAGTACATGCGATAATCAAACCTGCTTCACAGGGTTCTTATGAGGTTTTAAAACTCTTTGTAAACTTTAAAGCACTATAGAAAGGAGTTATTTTTATTTCTTGATAAGTGATTGGGAAATAACAACAACAATAACAACAAATCTACCTTTGCCTGCCTTACAGGATCATCTCACTGCTGAGCAAGTTTCGTCTAGGATTCCATGAAGTTCATGTCCTTCCTGACATCAATCAGAAGCCTCGGCCAGAACAGTAATTCTCTGTATTTTGGAGCTCTGGGACTCAGGGGCATAGTGGACACGATTAGGGGCAACTAGCCCACTTTACAGATGGTCTCACATGGGATCCCACTGTTTTTATATATGTCCCAGGAAGAGATGGCAGATCTCCCCTCCATGGTGAGATTCAACTTCTTAGGATCCTGGACAAGTTATAAAGTGGCAGATAAAGGTTTGACTTAGGGGAAAAACTACCTAACAGAGCTGTCCAAAAGAGAAATAGGCTCCAGTAGTATTCCTACCTCTGAAGGTCTTCAAGCTAAGGTGGGTTGACCCCCTTGTGAGATGTGTGGTGCACTGGATTCTTTTTCAGGTTTTTATTGGATTAGAAGGCCACTGAGGTCCCTTCCAACTCAGCAATTTTATGATTCTCTGAGAGAAAAGAAGGGAAAACAAGCATCTGAAGTCTCTTATTATAGTGGTGGTGGTAATGATGAAGGGTGGTTCTTTGTGGTTTCCTCTGGCTTTCTGAACATTACTGCCTAGGCCTTTCTCCAAGACACACCTGAAGGTGAGGCCTGGCAAAAGGTCTAAATCAGGGGTTCGACCTCCAGGTCACATATGGCCTTCTAGGTCCTCAAGTGTGACCCTTTGACTGAATCCAAATTTCACAAAGTCTGGATTCAGTCAAAGGGCCACACTTGAGGACCTAGAGGGCCACATGTGGCCTCAGGGCCACAGGTTCCCCACCCCTGGTCTAAGTATTTATCAAAGGTCTTTTGGCTTAATGAAAAGGGCACTAGACTTAGCATCAGAGGATCTGGGTTTGATTTTTTTTTTAAAGCAATCAGGGTTAAGTAACTTGCTCAAGGTTACACAGCCAGTTATTTCTGAGTGTGGTACTAAGTATCTGATCCCAGATTTGATCCCCAGGTCATCCCGACACTGGAGCCGGTGCTCTTACTCTCTGTGCTACCTGGCCACCCCTAAGCAATTGGGGTTAAGTAACTTGCTCAAGGTTACATGGCCAGGTGTTTCTGGGTGGGTGCTAAGTGTCTGAGCCTGGATTCGATCCCCAGGTCATCCTGACACTGGAGCTGGTGCTCTTACTCTGTGCTACCTGGCTGACCCTGGGCTTGATTCTTGACTTCACTACTGTGCAATCTTGATCAAATCCCTTTCTTTTGTTCTCTGGGCCTTGATTTTCCTCCTTTGTAAAAGCAGGACATCAACCAGATGACCTTTAAATGCCTTTTCTATCTCTAAATCCACTTATCCTGACACATGCCAGGTCACAGTTAAGTTTCTTCCCTTCAGAAGCTTTCCTGTCAGGTTTAGCAAGCATTTATTAAATACCTACTATGGGCCAGGAAGCATGCTAAGCCCTAGGAATGCAGACAAAAGTGAAGCACTTCCCTGCCCTCAAGAAGTTTATATTCTAGTGGGAGAAACAACATGAACTTAATAAATACATACAGAAAAAATATATATGTATGTGTATATATATATATATAGTGAGCACAAAGTGATTTGAGTAGTGAGGGCACAAACTGGGAAGAAGAGGAAGGATAAGGAGGGCAGGAAAGGCTTCATGTAGAAGGTAGCATTTGTACAAAGTTTTAGAGGAAACCAGGTTTTCCAAAGACAAAGTTTACCCAGAAAGAAGCCCTTCAAGCTGTGGAAAGCTTCAGACTCTGAGACTCAATCAATCCCTGAGCTTTGTATTAGGGATGCCTTTGAAGGGCCAACTCTGTCCATAGAAATGAATGGCTTCCTAGGCTCATCAATTCCTAAGCTTTCTCCAACCCTGGAATTGTTTCTTGTTATGAAATGTTCTTAGCCTGCTCAGGGAGGTCCCTACCGCTATATTTCAGGGTGATCTGGCTTTATGTTTATTCCCCACCAGTACTTGGAAGCTGGAAAAAGGAGAAACTGGGATAGTTTGGTTAAGGACCAGTCCCCTCTCCATGTAGCAACAAGTGTACTCCCCACATGAAGCTAATATGAAATCAATCAGCAAGCATTTATTAAAGCACCAACTAAGTGTCAAATACTGTGTTAGGTGCTGGGGATTTGTGTGTGTGTATATACTTAATAATATTTTGTTTTTTTCCAATTACACGTAAAGTTAATTTTCGACATTCATTTTTATGAGATTTTGAATTCCAAATTTTTCACCTTCCCTTCCTTCCCTCTACCCTTCCCAAGACAGCAAGCATTCTGATATAGGTTATACATGTACAATCATGTTAAATGTATTTCCACATTAGTCATGTTGTAAAAGAAGAATCAGAACAAAAGGGGAAAACCATGAGAAAGAAAAAACAAAAAAGTGAAAATAGTATGCTTCAATCTGCATTTAGACTTTCAGTTCTTTCTCTGGATATGGACAGCATTTTCCATCACAAGTCTTTTTGAATTGTCATGGATCATTGTATTGCTGAGAAGAGTTTAGTCTATCATAGTTGATCATCACACAATGTTGCTGTTACTGTGTAAAATGTTCTCCTGGTTCTGCTCACTTCACTCAGCATCAGTTCATGTAAGTCTCCAGGTTTTTCTGAAATCTGCTCTCTCACCATTTCTTATAGAACAATAGCATTCCATTACATTCATATGCCACAACTTGTTCAGCCATTCCCCAACTGATAGTCATTCCTTCAGTTTCTAATTCTTTATCACACCAAAAAGAGCTTCTATATTTTTATACATGTGGGTTTTCCCCCCCTTTTTATTATCTCTTTGGGATACAGGCCTAATAGTGGTATTGCTGGATCAAAGAGTATGCACAGTTTTATAGCCCTTTGGGCATAATTTCAAATTGTTCTCCAAAACAGTCGAATCATGAGGCAGCTAGGTGGCAGAGTGAATAGAGCACTAACCCTGGAGTCAGAAGGACCTGAGTTCAAATGTGACCTCAAACACTTGAAACTTAACTAGCTATGTGACCTTGGGCAAGTCACTTAGCCCCAATTGCCTTGCCTTCCCCCCCTCCAAAACAACACAATGGTTGGATCAGTTCACAATTCCACCAACGATGGTGCTGGGGATTTTTAATTTAAATTTGATAAAAGTCCTTGTCCTCAGTGGGGGGGGGGGGGATGTATTCATATAAGCAAATATAAAATAAACACAAGGTAAAAATATAGTGCAAAGTAAACACAAGGTAAACTAGATATTGTTGTCCATGACCATAATCTCTTCAACTGGGGAGGCTGAGGCTGGTGGATCACTTGAGCTCAGGAATTCTGAGCTGCAGTGTCTATGCTAAGTTGTGCACCAATATACTGAATACTTAAGGAATGAGGGGCTACCTGGCTGCCTGAGAATGGGAGAGATAGGCCAGGACAGAAATGAAGCAGATCAAAGCTTCCAATGCTGATGGGCAGTGGGACTGGGCCTGTAAGTGGCTCCTGGACTTCCAGCCTGAGCAAGAGAGGAGACCCATGGAGAAGCTGGTATGCTGAAAGTCCAGATTTATATAGAAAGTCTGATACATAGAAATTATTGTTGATTTGAAACTTTTCACTGTGATTCCTTTAAGTGGAACTCTAGCCCCACCTTTGGCCAGGCATTTAAAATAAGATTCCGTATAGAAAACTTTGATTTAAATAGTTTTTCAGAAATGTGCCTGCTGTATAGAGTAATGCCTTCCTGTACTCACACCTTCTACTCCCTCTTCTTCCATATTCCTATCACCCTCAGACCCTGACCTGAGAGAAGAAGGAAAGGGGTGGGAGTGGGGGGCAAAGAAGTGAGGTAACTGCAGTCTGTGACAAAAAGCCCTAGAGTTGGCATCAGAAGATCTGGGCTCAAGTCCCAGCTGAGCTATAGAAGCTGTGTAACCTTGAACAACTCGGTTCACTTCTGTAAAATGAGAATAATAATACTTGCACTACTCATATCCCAGGTTCTTGGGACGATCAAATGAGGCAATAAACATAAAGTACCTTGCAGATCTCATGCCAGCTACTATCATTAAGGGAGGGAGAGGGAGGAGAAGAAGAGTGAAGGAATGATTCAAGATCTGTTGGGGATGGATAAATGTGGAGGGATGGTATTGAGTCTTATTAGAGGCTGCTAGATGGCACAGTGAATAGAGCACTAGGCCTGGAGTCAGGACGTTGTTGATCAGTCATTTTCAGTCCTGTCTGACTCTTCATGATCTTATTTGGGTTTTCCTTGGCAAAGATACTGGAGTGGTTTGCCATTTCCTTCTCCAGCTCATTTTATAGATGAAGAATGGAGACAAACAGGGTGAAATGACTTGCCCAGGGTTGCACAGCTAGTGAGTGCCTGGGACCAGACTTCAACTCAGGAAGACTCATCTTTCTGATCCAAGTCCAGCATTCTATTCACTGCACCATCTAGCTGCCCTAGGAATGAAAGAAGACCTGAGTTCAAACCCAGCCTCAGATACTTACTAATCCTGTGACCCTGAGCAAATCATTTAACCTCTATCTGCCTCAGTTTCTTCAACTGTAAAATGAGGATAATAATAGCATTTACCTTCTCAAGGTTGTTGTGAGGTTCAGATGAGATTGTAGGTCACTTGGTGCATTGTAGGTATTATAGAAACGTTTCTTTTCCTCTCCCCTTCCCATCTCCTTATCACACCCCACCCCACCTCCATCCTCCTACTACGTGGTACACATTGAAGGAAGAGTTTCTCAAACTCTTTCTTCTGACTTCAGCACCAAGCGGTTTGAGGACATGATTGCCCCCTTTCGGCTGAATGATGGCTTCAAGGATGAAGCTACCGTTAATGAGATGCGACGTGACTGCCCCTGGAAGATCTCAGATGAGGAGATTAATAAGAACAAAATGAAGGTATAGTTGGCAAGGACATTTCTGATTTGGTGCCATTGTGGGGGGGGGGGGCGGCGCGCGGAGAGGGAAGAGGACAAGTGATTTGGGAACCTCCCACCTTCCTGTTCCCAGGGCATCTGGAGCAAATTAGCTGGACTAGTCTGATTTATACTATAAATCAGGCCATGCTGCCAGTTTTGTTGCTAACATGGGCTGCTGACCTTCATTTGACCCCTATATCTTTCCTGTCTCTTCTTCTCCCAGGTAAATGATAAGATGGGGTGGAATCAAATTGAATTGAATCTTGGAGCTGAATAAGATGTTAGATATCACCTAGGCCAATCCCTCATTTTTACAGTGGTTCCTTAGCCAAGAGAAGAGAAAGCAATTTGCCCCAAGACCCAAAGGGAGTTAGCAGCATGTCTAGAACAAGGATCTGGGCTTCCTAGGTCCAAATCCAATGCTTTCCCTCTTTACCATGCTAACTTCTCTACTTTTTAGTGGTTTCATTAAGATGATGGCTATCATCCCACCCCCACCCTCTGCAAATCTTCCCTCTACACAGTTGATCAACAACATTTACTGATCACCCTTGGTGTCCAGAGATCTTTCCTAGGTACTGAGGGCAGGGGGAGATAAGAGAAATAAAATAATTCTCTCACTGACCAAGCTTGTAATACCACTGGGAACTCAGGATCCCCACTCAAAAATTTTTAATTATTTAAATACACGTGCAAAGCAACATGTAAGAATTGCAAACTAATATATTTCACCAAGTATATCAAAGTTGAGTAAGGGTCAACTGGAATCAATCAGGAGGTGAGTTTGGCAATTAAATTCCAAGTAGTGCTAAAACTTCTCTATGTCTCCAGGAGACCAGAGAATGCACATTCATTTAGACCAGGGTTCTTAATCTTTTTTGTGTCATGGAGCCCTCTGATAATATGGCAAAGACTATAGACCTCTTTTTAGAACGCTATTTTTAAATGCACAAAATACTATAAATTATTTTCATAAAATGAATATTTTATGAAAATAAAATACATGAACTAAAAAAGCAGTTCTATTGAAAGCTATCAAAACATTAAAAAAATTAATGGACCCCAGGTGAAGAAACTGATTTGGTTGGGGGGGGGGACTTTTTTGCTTTTTTTTTTTTTTTTTTTGGGAGAGGGGCTTGCACAAGGTCACATAGCTAGTTTTATGTTAAATGTCTGAGGTCACATTTGAACTCAGATCCTCCTGACTCCGGGGCTGGTGCTCTATTCATTGCACCACCTAGCCACCCCCTGAAGAGCCTGTTATTTAAAATTAAGAGAGAGACACACCCCTAGACGGGCTGCTGTCCACACCATGGGTGCTGATGAGTTTTGTTCTCCCCTCAGTCCCTGCGACAAGTGAGGCTGAACGAGGTTCTGTTGGATTACTCCCGAGATGCTGCTCTCATAGTCATGTAAGTCAAGTCTGACCTGCTTGAGAAGCTTGTCCCAAGCCAGGGAGGAAAGACTTGCCTCCCTGGTTCAAAAGCATAGAGGGCCACAATCAGCTGGTAATTCTAATATGTTGCTGGCGAGGTTATCTATCCCCACTCTCATCCCAGAGCACTAGAGCTGGATTTGCTGATCCATAAACTCCTCCCGGAGACTGCAGAATCACTGACAACAGTGTTCTGACTCCCTCTTTTCTCTTTTCACATTAAGTCAGCTTCATGAGTGGAACCTGAGGTACTGTAGTATATTCTAGCAGTGTATCCCACTCAGGAAGAGGCACATTTTACTGAGCCACCTCTTTTGTCACTTTTGTCCTGTCTCATCTTAGCTGAAAGTCAAGGACTTGCATCCAGCTCAATTGTTCCAAACCTCTTCAATTCAATTTACCTCACACATGTTGAGCACTCATTCTATGCAAAGCATTGTACTAGGATTGAGGGAGTTGCAAAGATGAATAAGACATGGAATTTCCCTCCCCTCAAGGAGCTTTCAGTCTAGTAAGAGAGCTATTAGAAGTACTCATAATTCAAAGCAGAATGAAATCTGTAAGTGCACAAGAGCTTAAGGCACAAAGCATGGTGGGAGTTTGGAGGTAGGATAAATCACTTTTAGAGAGGCCTGAGGGACAGGAGGCGGATAAGTGGGAAGATCCACCAGGACCACCAGAGATGTCCAGTTGTACACTGCCAGCTTAAGTCCTGGAAGATTGCCAAACAGGTGCCTCTGCTGTATTTTTTCCCGTCTGGAAAGAACCATCAAGCATCACATGACCTGTATGTTTCAACAGCTGTGTGGCTCAACTTCTGAGTCATTTCTCCTTGATTATGGGATGGGTGGCATTAATAATTAGACAGGTATTAACAACTACAGAGAGTCAGCCAGGTGTTTATATCTTGTCCAAGGCCCTATTGTTCATGGGTCTGGTCTTGACCTGGTTCTACCATTTACTACCTGTGACTTTAGGAAAGTTATTGAAATTCTCTGGGCTTCAGTTTCTTCATCTGTAAAACTGGTTTATGCAGAACAGATAATCTGCAAGGCCCCTTCTAGTTCTAAAACCTATGACCTTATGATATCTGCTCTCTTAGGAGTTGGGAGGACATAATATTGGAAAGAACTGGCTTCTCTCAATATGTATAGTACTATTTCTGGGCTCAGAATGAAGTGCAACTCTCTTGGCAGGGGATTAGGGGAATGGAGCAGAAGTATTTGTAAGGCAATATGGAGGCATGATGGGGTACAGGGGTGTGGAGGGAAGAGAACACTATATCTGTGGCCCCTGTGATTAGAGTTAGTAACAGACCCTTGGTATCTCAGATCTTGGAACCACCCTAATGGCTCCCTAACTCAGCATCCCTTTACCAAATCAGAGCTAATGAATGTGAAATGCTTTGCAAACTTTAAGTACTATCTACATGTCAAGTACCATTGTTATGGTCTTATTTTTATTATTATTACTATTTTGAAAAAGGATATGGAGAGAAGATAGATCCTATACTATCCCCTGGTTATTTTGTAGTGGTGGTGGTGGTAGGATCTAAGAAGAAACTAAAGCAGAATTTGAGGTATTGTACATTTAGAGCTGGAAGGAACCTTAGAGGCACCTACTCCAATCCAAAATCTTCATTTTATAGATAAGAAAACTGAAGTATCCAATCCAACCCAATTTCTTCATTTTATAGATGAGAAAACTGAAAACTCTGCCTAAGGTCACACAGGTACTGATAGAAGTAGGATTTGATTCAAGGCAGCTAGTTGGAACAGTGGATAGAGTGATTAACTTAGAGTTGGGAAGGCCTGAGTTCAAATTATGTCTCATCTCAGCTACTTCTTAGCTATGTGACCTTGAGCAAGTCACTTAACCTCTGTGTGCATCAGCTTCCTCATCTGTATAAAATCAGAATAACAATTGCATCTACCTCTCAAGATTGTTGAGAGGATAAAATTGGAGAATATCTGTAAAGTTCTTTGTAAACCTTAAATCTCTATAAATGCTAGCTATGATTATTATTCTTACTACTGGTGCTCAGAGGAGATAGTGGTAGATTGTGTTTGGTAGAAATATTAAGGCATGGTTGGAGGGCCTGAAGAGAGTTTGGTGGGAAGTGAGCTCTCTCTGCAGTGGAAAGAGAACTGGAATTAGAGTCAGAAGACCTAGGTTCAAATCCTGGCTCTCATTGGCTTACTGTAAGACCTCCAGCAAATCATGTCGCATCTGTGGGCCTTAGTTGCATCAAAAGTAATGAGGTGGTTGGACTGGATGTTACCTGAGATCCCTTTCAGTTCTAAATTCCGTGAATCTGTGAGCCCCAGAGGGAAAAGAGGCATTTCCTCAGTAGGCTAATTAACACTGTATATTTCTTGGGGAATGAGGGGCAAAGTTGACATGAATACCTTGAGACTGAGCTTCCTAGCCTCCCAGAAAAAAATTGTGCCCAGCCTCCTTTCTAAAAATTGCCTGAAATGAATGATGCATTCTTAGTGACTACTATAAAGGCATCCCTACTCCAACTTTCCCTGGCTATTCCATTTGGTGTGGCCCTGTGGGAATTACACCCAGGGAAACAAGCAGAGGATTTGAGGCTTAGCTACAAGTACATAAGCCAGTACAGAGCACATGCATCACCCTAGAAAGAGTTTGGCCAGAAGTGGTAGGTTCACCTACATTTCAGAAGCAGTGAATATCCACTTGGGAAGAAAGCATTAGTTATGCACTAAAACAGCCATTCAGGTAGCATGTGTATGGATGTAGGTGTACAAAACTGTAGCCTAATGTATTTTGCTTTTATTTAATCTTGTTTGCCCCAAAACTTGAGCCAGTCTCTCCAGCCAAAAGCCATAAATCTTTATCCCAAACCCCAATGCCCCAGAAGTTGGGAGCTCCAATCCAAGGAACTCTCTTTTTCCAGGGTCTGAGTCAGAAACCCAAACAATCTCAATGGCTGCCTGGGCAGAGGGTATGAGTGTCCAAAAGCCTGTAGAACAAGTGACTCCTGGGGGGATAGAACTCCTCATAGTAGCAGGCCCCAGAAGAGGTCACAAAGGACAGTCAAGTCACATTCTATAGGACTATCTTTTTGGCCATCTGGACCAGTAATGGCTAATGAACCCTCCAACAAGAAGCTTTATTAGCCTTCTGCTTCTAAGCAGGCCCATACAAAACTATTTTTAGCCTGTTCTTTAAAATCTCTAGGGAGCGAAATTCCAGTTTCCCTTTGTGACTCTGGTTTCCCAGAAGGAATCTAATTTGCCAGAGTCCAGTACCACAACTCACCAATCAACTGACTTTTTTGTACTTAATAGTATTTTATTTTTTTCCAATTACATCTATCAACTAACTGATTGATAAAGCAACAAGCATTTATTAAGTGATTACTATGTAGCAAGTCTAAGCACTGGGGATACAAAAATAGAAGTAAAACAGCCCTTGGACTGAAAGAACTTATATTCTAATGGGAGACATGTATACATAAATAAATAAGTACAATCAGGATGTATGTGAAATGGATACAATATGATTTGGGGAGGGAGAGTAGTAGTTGCAAGAGGGATACAAAAATGCTTCATTAGAAGCTGATACTTGAGTTGAGTATTAAAGGATACATTTTATTTGGGACTTTCATCATACTTTATGGTTCAAAAATAAATTCTGATTATTAGTTCATCCATTTAGTGAGAAAGGTGAATTTACCTCTCCCCATTTTACAGGCAAGAAAACCGAGGCACAGAAGGCCTTGGTCCAAAGTATAGTAGGGAGTCTTGATTCTCAGTTCATAATAAGATCTATTTCCCTAATTTTTAAAAATAGCCAAGAGGAATTTTTTTTCACATGGCCCTAATGAGAGACTTTAGAGCTGGGAAATTGTCCCTGAGGTTATATTTTATGGCCCCATATCCCAGATTTTTTTTTTGCTAAGAATAGCTGGCTATATAAGTAAGACATTTCTCTGCTTGGGGGTGAGGGGGGGAGAGAGGGAAGGGAATTCCATTCTAGGGATCAGACTCCCCCCTCCACTTTAGTTACTCTCCTGGGCAAGAATATAAAGATTCCCTGGCTGATGTGTGGATGGGATCCTAGGATTTCAAGATTATAGATTTAGAATTGGAGGGCCCCTCAGTGGGTGCATATAACAAGCCCCCATGGAAGTTCCCACTTTTGACAAAGGTAATTTCAACCAGTTACCTGGGGTAGAGGGGAGAGGGGTTATCCAGCTGATCAGAAGTTCTCCACTCACCTCTGCTACATGGAGCTGAAGAAATGGAGACCCAGAGGGCCTAAAGACTTGTTTGGCACATAGTGGTTGTTTAATAAATGCTCATTTATTGGTTAATTGATTACTACCCAAGGTCACAAAGTGGAAGAATTCGAATTTGAACCTAGCTCCTCTGTCCTCCAATTGAATTTCTATCTATATGCCTCACAAACAAATGAAAGAAAGCAATTTGGAAATTTGACATCTGGCAAAAGAAGAGCTTCTCCTCTTTCCCACCTCATTTCCTAATAATTTAGAAGTACACTGTAGTGAGTCAGTCTGAAGGCCTGGGTTCAGATTTCAGCTTCATCACTTGTGTGATCTTGGGCAAATCACCAAATTGTTTTGTGCCTCAGTTTCCTCATTGGTAAAATGATGGAGTTTGCTGTCCCTTCTGGGTCTATAGCTACAATCCTCTGATCTCAACAGCTTCAGTTTCCTCAACCATAAAATGAAGGGGCTCATCTAGGGGACTTCTAAGCTCCCTTCTGACTCTCATGGTCCCTCACCCTGCTGCTGCTCTCTGGTCAAAGGAGATGTGACTGGAGAGGATAAGGCTTAACTCCAGTGAGGAATCTTTAACAACAGCATTTCGTGTGGTAAGGGGAGAGTGAGGAACAGAAGTGCCCAAATATCCAAAACATCCTAGCCTTTTCAAATCACACTGGTAGGAGGACCTGGTGTCTCCCTCCATATTAGATCAATCCTTTCTATGGAGCAATGCTGACATTTTTCAAAGAGCTTAAATGATTACTCTATTGTTTTGAGACAATTTGCCAGGGCCATGGTGCTACTATGACATCACAACATAAAACAAGATTAAACATTTGTCTGAATATTCTAAATTGAAGTTAATTGCAAGAAGGATAGTTAAAATGAAAAAATTTTAAAACTCTACCAGCTAATATTTACTTCCGTGGCAATTTTCAAATGGTCATCCAGAGGAATTATAGGCAGGCAAAAAGGAACCAGCAGAGCAAACAGGACCTGGGTTTTCTCCCAGAAGTCAGCAGCCTACTGTTTGCAGAGCACCATATGATTTGAATGTGGTACATTGCTAAGTAGACAATAGACTCAGTTCTTGTGCTCAAGGACCTTACATTTAATGTTGCGGGTAGGGTGGAGCAGGGGTGGGGAACCTTTGGCCTTGAGGCCTCATGTGTTCCTCGAGGTCCTCAAGTGTGGCCCTTTCACTGAATCCAAACTTCACAGAACAAATCCCTTTCATGAAACGACTTGTTCTGTAAAACTTGGACTTAGTCAAAAGGCCAAACTCAAGGACCTAGAAGGCCACATGTGACCTTGAAGCAGAAGATTCCCCACTCCTGGAGGGAACTGGGAACAGGACAAACTACATAAGAACCACAGAACTGAAACATACCCCCCAGCTCATCACAGCTCTGCTGAGCCACATATGTGGGTACCTGGAAAGGGATGTGGAAGTGATCCCAGTGACTCACAGTTAGGATTTATCTAGAAGGATTTCACAAAGGAAGAGGTAAGTTTTGATCATATTCTTGAAGAAGTGGGAAAGCCATGAAGAGGAGAAAGGGGAGATCTTTCCAGGGATGGGCAGTGGTGTAAGAGAAGGCCAGATAAGTCCTATGGAGGGGACAATAAACCCAGCTGCCAGACTGAAAGACAAAGCAGGAAGCTGGGTATAAATGGGAAAAAATCAGTACTTCCCCTCATGTTGCTTTTTCCTGCCTTGCAGAACCTTGCCAATAGGAAGGAAGGGAAAATGTCCAAGTTCCCTATACATGGCTTGGCTGGAGACACTATCTCAGGATCTGAGACCTCCTGTCATCCTGACCAGAGGAAATCAAGAAAATGTTCTGACATTTTACTGCCAATAAGGCCAAGACTGGACCTCAACTCTCGCTGCAACTGCCCACGTGTGAGAACTGGCTGGTCCTTTTTCTCGGGCACTGATGATTCATGGTTATACTGCAGGTTAAGCAGAGACCAATGACACCATAATAAGCAGATTTCCAAGACTGACTCAACTTGATTTCCCTTAGCCAATGTGCCTCTCAGATCTCGTCTTTGGGCAATGCTTCTTAACCTTCTCTGGGCCATGGACATCTTTTGTAGCCTGGTGAGCCCATGCACCCCTCCTCAGAATAAGATTTTTAAACGTAAAATAAAATATGTAGGATTACAAAGGGAGCAAATTATATTGAGATGTAGTCATCAAAATACTAAAACCTAAGTTCACAGGCCCTATGTCAAAACCCCTTGCTTTATGGTCATTATGGATTAGGGAACTATTAGAAGGTATTGAATAAGGGGGGAAATATCTTGATCCACATTTTATTTTTGAAGTTTTATTTTGGGCATCATTATAGCTATTTTAAATTTGTAACTCAATTACAGTACAAAGCTCCTAGGTCAAAGTCACATGTGTGTTTGTTAGTACTTTTTAAAGTACCCTTCATTTATTCCTTCTACTTTGACATCAGGAAAATATCATCTGGGTCACTGCCCATTACCAAAGGCTCTTAGAAGTTGGTGTTGTATCAAGAGTGGTGGTCTTAATGTCAAGAGAGCTTGGGTTCAAATCCCAAACCTATCACTCACTGCTTGAATAGACATTTAACCTCTCTTGTTTATAGTCTCCAAACCTGTGAGGGGCACTGGACAAGGTGCCCTTCTAAGGGCTCTTTCACCTCTAAATCAATATCCTGGGCAATGCTATGATATTCTTTCTCTAGTGACCTTTTATCCAGTGAGTTCTCACTTGGGTTTGCTCCCTGACCTTGATTTATTTGGGGAAAACACCCCAGTTCACCATGGTGGCTTAATTATCTCAGAAAGGGGGGAAGCTGCCTATAAAACCTTGGTGATTATCAAGAAATGAGAACAGTTGGGTTTACAGGGTAAAAGGGGGGAAGCAAAAAAGAAGTAGCTTAAAAATTATGTGGCAAGATATATAAGGAGCTAATGAAAGGATATGCTGGAGGGGGGGAGTAATAAAATTGGAAGAGGTAGAAGATCTGGGGTAAGATTGGAGTGTCCATATGGCAGACGTGACAAAGTTGAAAGGAAGAGAAGTGGCAAGAGTAAATAAAAATGCAGTGACAATGAGAGACCAAAGTTGGCCCCAAGCAAGACTGAATGAAAGATGAATGGGTGAAGGGGCAAAGAAGAACTATCAAATCCAAATGAATGAGAAGGGAATATATTATAGGAGTCAGAGGCAGAAAAGATGAAAAGATGCAGGTGGAGCAAAGTAAAGCAATTGAATCAGTACAGTTACCTTCAAGCACACATTTTCCAACACCATGGTCAAATATATACAAGGCAAGGAATATGTGGCATAGAGTGGAAAGAGCACTGAATTAGGAGTCAGGGACATCTACCAATGGTTCTGCCATTAAATAGCATATGATATTGGGCAAGCCACTCTATGTATCTGTTTTTCAGTTTCCTCATCTAAAAAATAAGGGGGTTAAGATAGATCTTCTCTCAAGGTCCTTCAAGCCCTCAGATTTCATGATTCTGTGATCTAATAAAAAAAAATAAAAGAGACAGCATGGGACAGGGCTTAGAGTCAGGAAGATCTGGGTTCAAGTCCTACTTTGGGCATAGAGTTGCTATATGATCATGACCAAGTCATTCAATCCCTCAATGTCCAAAGCATTGGTTCTCAAATTTTCAGGTCTCAGGGCCCCTTTACACTCTTTAAAACTTTTAAGGCTCCCCAGAGAGTTTTTGTTTATGTGAGCTATATCTGCTGATATTTACTTTATTAGAAATTAAAATATCTTAGTGCTATTATTAAGAGAATTTTGACTTCAAAGACTCCCTGCACCATACTCTGAGAACCATTGCTGTTAAGGACATGCCAAAAGAAAAAAGTTACCAGTCTACATTAGTGGAGGAAATTCCCACACTGGGAATTCCCTTACTCAAGTAAAGTCCAGATGTTAATCCCACCCCCAAAAGAAATAATGAGGCTGAATCATTTAGTTGATGATATTAGTGAATTAGTTGTTGTATTCAGACAACATGGAAAAATAGGGTGACATGATTGGGGCCAAGTATGAGTCTAAGCCCCAAATCCCTTCCAGCTTTAGATAATGATCCTGTAATCCTTCCTCCTTCTTACCTGCTCAGTGAGAGAATAAGAAATTTGGCCAGACAGAGTAATAGTGTGGAAACTGCATGATTGTTCTACCATATCACCTTGCTCTGTGGAGGTGCTTAGCTGTGCAGGGTCAGATCATCCCTATCTGAGTTGACAACTTGAATTATATTTATTAGATCCAACCATTGCCTCCTACTGCATAGGTCAGCATGTCTGGGAATATAGATTCTGTTATAAAATCCCAATGGCCTCATAGGAAAGAACCACAGAGCACCAGCTGCTAGGGCTTTGTGGGTCTCCTAGGAAGGAATTTCAGAGAGACAGGGGCAAGAATCACCAGATGTGGAAGCACAGAAAGGTTTTAAACTGTTCAGAGGAAGAATGAGATTATAGACATATTCCAGTTGTGAAACTGGATTTGAATCACAGCTCTACTACTTACTTGTGATCTTGGGCAAATTATTTACCCTCCCTGGGTCTCAGTTTCCTCATGTATAAAATAAGGGCATTGGTCTCAGAAGTTCCTTCCAGTTCTAAATTTATAATCCTATGATCTATGATTTTATTGGTAGATGACACCTCCTTTGTGAGCAGGCATGAAAAATGTGTATAGTCATCATTCTGTATAGTCAAGGACAGGAGTTCTCATTTAGCTCATTTCATTGCTTAAGAGTAAAGTAGTGGGGCATCTAGGTGGCACAGTGAGTAAAGCGCCAGCCCTGGAGTCAGGAGGACCCCAGTTCGGTTCTAGCCTCAGACACTTAACACCCACACAAAAAAAACTAGCCATGTAACCTTAGGCAAGTTACTTAACCCCAATTGCCCTCCAAAAGGCAAAAAAAATTTTTTAAAAAGAGTAAAGTAGGAATAAACAGTGAGCAGAGGATACGCCCTTTAGAACAGGAAAGGTTATCTTTTGAGGTCTGTGGACAGAAATCAGACCATTTACAAATGCACTAATTCAAATGCTGAATGCATCTAACAAGATGCAAATAAAAACTTGATTTCAGGATGAAAAAAACAACATGATACAAAAACACAAATTTTTTCATCTTTTTAACCATTTAAAAACTGATTTTTTTAAAAAAGTAATCATCAATCATCACCTTTACTGAATTTACAAAAAAAAAAAAGTAATCATCAATCATCACCTTTACTGAATTTACAATGAAATGGTCAGGTTGATGTAAAGGGAATGCTGGATTTAGAAACAGAAGACTTGGGTTGTGATTCACCTCTGAACTGTGATTGAATTGTCTGACCATGGGCAAATCACCCAAACCTCTCTGTATCCCAGTTTCCCAATCTGTAAAATAAAGGGACTTGTCTAGAAGACTTCTTCCAACTTTATATCTATGATTCTATTAAGAAAAACACTTTCATTGTTTTTTTTTAAGCCAGCAAGACTTTCATTAACTTAATTACTTCATAACTCACTGTTTTCCAATTCTGCAAAGGTGATTTTTCAAAATTAACTTTATTATTTAAGCCCTAGAGTTTTTCTTTGTTCTTGGATGGTTTCCATTTGTCATTTGTTTCTGTGCATGGTTTCTATGCAGTTGCATACTATGTTCATAGGTCTGGCACCTTACGACTTGCTCCTCATGACCTGGTGTTTCTCAAGAGTTACTGGGGATCAGACTTCAGTCTTTTTTTTTTCTCTTTGGAGGGCAATTGGGGTTAAGTGACTTGCCCAAAGTCACATGGCTAGTGTGTCAAGTGTCTGAGGTCACATTTGAACTCAGGTCCTCCTGACTCCAGGGCTGGTGCTCTATTCACTGAGACACCTAGACACCCCTAGACTTCAGTCTTGCACAAAAGTCTGCCATTGTCCTCTCCTTTATGCCTCCCCTTACTTCAGATGGGTTTGTTCTCGTGTGGTGAAAGAAATAGGAAACTATTTATCCTTGGTTCTAATGAATGTTTTTATGAATCTGCAGGTATGAATCATACTAGCTATGACTCTCAGAAACTTAGCTAGTGAAGGTAATTATGTGTGCATTGCTTCCAACCCCTCCAAACCGGCTTCAATTTTTTGATATGACAAATTGAAACATTTGCCTTATCCAAGGTCAAACAGTCTCTAACAGAAAGGCTTAAAATTTCCGACTTAACAATCAACATTATAAAAACAAAAAATGTTTAAATGATTATTGATCTGAAAGTTATGGTTTTTTAAATTTTTTTAATCACCTTTACTGAGTTATCCAAATGAATAAAAACATATTAAATTGAGTTTGGTTTTCTTTTGAACCAGAAAGACTCTCTATGACAGGTCCTATTTGCTCTCACTCCTTTAGGCTTTGCTACCTCGTTACAGCTTATTTTCTCACTCTTTTACCTTAAATCTTGCTGCAGGATGTAGAATCTAGCTTTGGTTTCTTCCCAAACCTGTTTTCAACTTTGCAAATTCAGCGCTTGCTCCATATCTTCTGCAATGGGCAGATTTTCAGCCCAACAGGTTCAATGAGGTCTAACTCTTGGAGGAGAAACAGAGCTGGCCTCATTGAGAGGCAACCAGTAGCCTGGAAGGGCACTGTTTGGTGTGAAGGAAGAAATGGGGTTGGCCTAATTGACTTGAGACATGAATACCCTCCCACTTTATTTCAGGGGAAATAAGGCAGACTCAGGGCAGGTTAGGCTGAAAAGTGCTTTATAAAAGAACACCTCTCATGGAAACATTGAAGTAAGGGCCCAAACCAAACCGAAAAGGCTTATTTAGTGCTGTCTGGGTATGGCTAAATACAACAGAAAAATTTTGCCAACTTATGGAGTATAAGGAAGAGAAACAGTTCAGGGAAAAGCCAGTCACCAGATGCAGTCATCTGTAATTTGCCAATCTGGACGGAAATTCCATACTCTGACTGAAAGCATGAATAGAGTTTAAAGAGCCCACTTTGCTGAAGAGAAATCCACACCCTGCACAGCTGGTAAAAATACCCTATGGGCTCCAGCTACAGTAATTAGACATCTATTGAAGGACAGGGTGGAAAAATAGAGGGCAAAAAAGGGACAAATTTCTCATGGATAGACTATGCTGATAATTCCAATTTTTTTAAAGTTGAAAAAGGGGCTATTTTCTAAAATGCTAGAAACTTCCAAAACCAAAAATTCTACTTGCAAACAAAGCACAGTATCTTCTGATCCTAAGAGCTGAAGGAAGGAGGAAATATAAACTGACAACATGAAGCAATGTTTGCACTTTGGAGTAAAAAGTCAAGCTTTAATCAAGGCTATTGAAGCTGCTGGTGAGCCAGAGGAGTTAAGGGAGAGGAGAGCAGGAGGGAGATGGTGTATTGTGCTGGACATCTGGGAACCCAAGGTTCAGCTGAACTGGCCTGACCAGAGTTCAAAGTACAGCCCTTGTTTACATACTAGAAGGTACCAAAAAGTTAATGCTGACTGTAATTATGCAGTAAGCCTAGGACTGTCACGGGTATCTCATTGTGATCTAAGGGTGCCAAGTGTTTACTTTGGGCTGAAAAGTTAAGTCTAATAGTCTTCCCCCCACCCACCCACAGGATCTCAATACATTTTGATTTTTAGAAGTCTAGGAGGGATTGGGGGAATGTCATTATTTTGTTTAATTAAAATTGGGAGATATTTTCTTGGAAAAGAAGGGAAGGCCAGAGAAATACACCCCCCCCCCACCCCCGTCTTCCCCGGCCACCACCCACTCCCACCCTGCTTATTAGTATACAAGAATTCCTAAGATATTTTAAAAAACAACTTCTTGGGGCATTTTGTTGTTGAAAACAAGACACCAATTCTCAGATAGCCTTACTTTTATTCAGTTGTGTCTGACTCTTCATGATCTGATATGGGATTTTCTTGGCAAAGATCCTGGAGTGGTTTGCCATTTCCTTCTCTAGACCATTTTACAAATAAGGAAACGGAAGCAAACAGGGTTTGCCCAGGGTCTCCTACCTGGAGTAAGTGTCTAAGGTCAGATCTGAATTCAGGTCTTCCTGATTCCAGGCCCAGCACTCAATCCATTGTACCACCTACCTTCCCCAATAGCTTTACTAAGTATTTAGTGCAAGCATCCCCAGCCCTACCAGATAATGAATGCCTGAGGACATCTCTCCTTATCCTCTGAGTGCCCTGTAATAAAACAACACTTACTTAAATTCACTTGCTTTTAGGCAGAGCCACAAGTATCAAAAGTCACCAAAGACTAAGAACCATTTATTTAAGGAAAGCCCTTAGCCTCTCTAATCCTTTCTCAGCATTTCTCTTATCACTGACCTGAGAGAAGATTCCACAGGTGGGGTGGGTGTATCCTTTGACATAGATTCATAGATCTTGAGATAGATCCTGATTTTAAGCTTGGTTTCTTGCATTCAAAAAAGGTTGTCCCTTTGGTATGCTAGAAGGCAGTGACCATTTTTTTTTTAAAGAGAGAGTTTATGGTCAATTATGGGAGTTAAAGCTATGAAGAGTTACTGAGCTTCTCTTTATTTGGCCAAATCAAGATTTCAGAAATAAACACAAAAGTTAGAGTTTGATTTATCTTTGGCAACCTTAGAAACGAAATAAAAACAATGAACATATTACAAAAAATGAAAACAACTACAGTTTCCTCTTTCATTTGGCACTCAGGATATAGAAGGTTCAGTGATACAAGAACAAAAAACAAAGTCTGGGATGAGTGACCTTTTATATAGACAGGAAGGCTGAGTGGCTCCTTTCTTCAAGACAAAATCAACTCTTTCTGGATAAGTCCCTTTCTTTTCTTGGGCCTTCATAATGCAGCTGAAAAACGGAGATAGCTTCTTTGTCATTCCTGTCCATAGTTTCCTTTTCTGCTCTAAATTTCAGGATTCATTAGCACAGGTGTAATGGAAATGTAAATTTTAAAGATCTTCCCTGCCCCTAGGCTAA
>NW_027187205.1:292936-298864 GCF_028583685.1 Petaurus breviceps papuanus
AAAGCAGATCCAAGAACCTGTGTGAGCAGGCACCCTGGGGACACTGGAGTGCTTGCTGCTACAACGGGTCACAGAGTTCCCTCATGTCAGTTAGCTTCATTAACTAAGGTGCTAAATAACATTTTATATTCATGCTTCAATGTTTCAGGAAGCCCATGATGTCATAGGATTATAGGATTTAAAATTGGAAGGGGAGGGGCGGCTAGGTGACATAGTAAATAGAGCATGGAACCTGAGTTCAAATTTGACCTCAGACACTTAACACTTAACTGGCCCTGTGACCTTGGGCAAATAGCTCAATCCCAATTGCCCTATAAAAAGCAAAAAAATAAAATTGGAAGAGGCCTTAAAGAGCCTGTATTCTAATCCCTTAATTTTACAAATAAGGAAACCGAAATCCACAGAAACTTACCCAGTACAATTTCCTAGAGGGAAGGGGCCATGTAATTTTTTCATCTTCACATATAATGATTGAGGGATTTTACTGGTCAAAAATGCAAGAGAAAAGCTTAATGTCTGGCTACTATATTTATGGTCAAAGGGAAAAAAACCTTCAGTCTCTCCCTATGCATGACACCTATTGGTGTTCACTCTCTCTGCTAATGGTGTGCCTATATGTTGGAGAGTGTGCCCTGGTTTTATAGGGGAAATATTTTCTTATGTCATCTCCTCCTCCTCTTCCTCCTTATGTCTTGCTTTGGACTAATTGTGGCCTCTGGTTGATTAAAGAAAAAGTAAACATATCGGACAGATCTAGTAAACTGAGGTTTTGAGGGGATATAGGCTCCTAGAGTACCTTGTACCTGGAGGAGCTATTCTGGGGCCCTAAGTATGAAAGGCAGGTACCCTGGGTGCTACATTTATATCCCCAGGACCTAGTATAGCACCTGATATGAGTGCAGTCCACCACCTCTATACAATTCTTCCTCCAACCTGCAAGAAGGGCTTAGAGGAGGGATGGGGAGCCTGTGACCTCAAGGCCACATGTGGCCCTCTAAGTCCTCAAGTGTGGTCCTTTGACTGAATCCAAATTTCACAGAACAAATTCCCTTAATAAAAGGATTTGTTCTGTAAAACTTAGACTCAGTCAAAAAGCCACACCAAAGGACCTAGAAGGCCACATGTGGCCTTGAGGATGCAGGTTCCCCACCCCTGGCTTAGAGCAAATAAGCTGTTTTTTTCCAAAAGAAAAATAATTTTTTTGTAACTAAATGACCCAAATGAAGACTGATGATCTGTCTCAGGAGATGCTGAGGTCCTGACAGCTTGCCCCTGCAGACCAGTGTAGGTTACAAAGAGTTGGACATGACTGAAAATGACAGGACAACACCTACCTTGTTGGGTTATGGTAGACGGAAGACAGAAATCGTGGTTACTGAGGATCTTGACAAGCTGGGTAGCTAGAGTGTTCAACGGGAGAGAGATTGGGGTGGAAAAGAAAACTATGAACCATAGAATGAACTTGTTTGGAAGAAGGAGAATGATCTGGAAGTCTATGATAGCAACAAGGATTACAGGATGGAATGAACTTTAAAGAAGGAAAGGTACTACTGGATCATGATGGCAGAGGAAGGGTCTAAAAGTTGTTGGGGAGGGGAGGGGAGAGGAAGGAAAGAACAGACAGCGCTGGACATGCTGCCAAGAGATGTATCTTTGGGAGAAAACTAGGTTTCAGTGCGCACCAGAATATGGAAGTGTAGCCACAAGCACCCCAAGTGTCCCCAGGGTGGCTGCCAAGACAGGTTCTTAGATCTGCTTTGCTAAAGGAAAGCAACTCAAAATGGGTTAACAAGCTTACTTTAATCAGTCAAACATATATCGTTTACCTAGTTCAGGGGAAAAAGGTCAGTACCCCAAACTTCAGAGTATACAGACAGAATTATCAAGACAGAGAAACATATCAAGTAGATAGGTTTCCAAACTGTCCAACCATTACATCCATACCAAATCAACATCTAGGTTTTTTAAAGCCGGGGGGCTCTCAACAATGGCTTCCCAGAGTCTCATCTGATCAAATCACAGAACACTTCTCAAAGTGAGCCCCAAAGCAAAGCCTCACATGAAGGATTATATAGCCTTCTCCTGGGTCAGAGAATATAACCACCCTCTTGACCCACTGCCCAATCACACAGCATCAAGGTGTGGGCATTCCTGAAAATCAAGCCTTCTGCCACAGGCTCCATGTGACCACATTCAGCCTATTAGGAGGCAGAGTATATTTTCAAATCAAGGAAGGTTCTCAGAGTCTCTTAAGCCTATCAAAGGGCCTAAGGGCAGGGAAGATCTTTAAATTTGCATTTCCATTACAGGAAGTAATATGAGAGAAAGAGCTCATCAATCATAGGATTATAGATTTACAATGAAAGGGGGCCTCAAAGGTCACCCACATCCCCTTCATTTCCCAGATGAGAGAAGTGATTTGCCCAAGGTCACACAGAGAGTAAATATCAGAAGTGGGATTTGAATCTCTCCTCTTGGAATGGAGAACCAATGCTCCTTCCACTATAGGGAGAGTCTCAGAGAAATCTTAGGGGGTAAGGTCTTACTCCAAGTCCTAACAGTTTTAGGAGGTAATGCACTGATAGATCAGCTAGATGGATTGTCTGTCTATTGGCATATCACTATTTGGGCCATAGGCATTCTTTATTCTCTTTGCTTTTCCTGAGTATTTAAGCCAAACTCTTTTGAGGGATTGATTTTTTTCTTTTTGGAGGGCAAGGCAGGATAATTGGTGTTAAGTGACTTGCCCAAGGTCACATGGCTAGTTCTATGTTAAGTGTCTGAAGTCAGATTTGAACTCAGGTCCTCCTGATTCCAGGGCTGGTGCTCTATTCATTGTATCACCTAGCCACCCCTTATTGGTGTATATTTTGTCTTCACTGTAGAAGGTAAGATCCTTGGGGACAGGGTCTCTTATTTTCTTGTCTTGTATTACCAGTGTCTAATACAATGCCTGGCACATAGCAGATATTTAATAAATGCTTGTTGAATTGAACTAAAGAAGATATGCCTTCTGGTTGTCAGAGACAAGGATAGAGTTGGCAGCAACATTGAGGGGAAGATGGAGTGTCTTCCATACTCATAGGATCATAGGAACATGGGATTTGGAATCAGATGGGGTTTTAGAAACCAACTAAGTCAACTCTTTCATCTCGCAGTGGAAGAAACCAAAGCAAGCCTGCAGAGGTGAAATAATTTGGCTGAGGTCACACAGTTAGTAATGGTGGAGCTGGGATTTGAATACAGGGCATAGCATTATAAATTTAGAGCTGGGAGGGACCTTCTAGGCCATTTAATAACTTCTCTATTTTTACAGATGAGGAAACTGAGGCTGAGGGAGAGTAAGCAGTTTGCCCAAGATGAGAGAAATACTCATCATTGGAAGTGGGACTTGATCCTAGGTCTTCTGATTTTAGAGTCAGTGTTCTTCCCAGTACAAAGCAGTTTGGAGGTCATGACCAGGACAAATGTGAGATACTGCTCTTTCATATAGAGCCATTTATTGCTAAATTTAGTCTCCTCTGAGTTCTAAGAGTTACAATTTCTCTGATACAGAGTTCTAAGAGAGTGGTTTATTTTTTTAATGTAACAAGTTGTAGCATACTGGGAAGATGGATATCAGAACTATTCTATAAATAAGGGACAAATATGATTCATCTAAGTGGCACAGTAGAGTCAGTAAGACCTTAATTCAATTCTGGCATCAGACACTTACTACTTATATGACCCTGGACAAGTCACTTAACTCTGTTTGTCTCAGTTTCCTCATCTGTAAAATGAGGTGGAGAAGGAAATGGCAAACCACTATAGTATTTTTGCGAAGAAAACACCAAATGCATATAAGTGTTTTGTATCACTCATGTGCCTCTTTATGTAGCTTCTTTCCCTCACAGATACTGAGTCCATTGGTGAAGAATTAACCAGATTTATGTGTGGATTATGATGTATATATTATTCTTGAATTTACTTTAATATATAAGCACCTGTGATGTTGATATTGTTTCTTTTGCATTGTTGTTAAGTAAATTGACTATGTCAAACATCTAATTGGTGTCATTATTGTGAATGGTTGGGTTTGGGGTTGTTTGTTTTTGTTTTGCTTTTTGGAGGGCAATTGGAGTTAAGTGACTTGCCCAAGGTCACAAGGCTAGTTTTTATGTTGTGTCTGAGGCTGGATTTGAACTCATGTCCTCCTGATTCTGGGGCCGGTGCTCTATTCACTGTGCCACCTAGCCACCCCTGGTTTGTTTTTTTTTAAAACAATAAAAGCACAGCAATGGGGGCTCAAGAACTAGAGTGGTGAGTAGAGGGAGATATCCCTAGAGCTCTGAGAGTTTGTGTGTAGCCATGTAATGTGAGTTCCTTCTCTGAGAACCTAGACCTGCCAGTGTGAGAGCAGGTTGGAGTGAGCAAGAGTAATGCCAAGCAAAGGCAACTTCCCAAGGTTCAAAATACCAGCATAGCTGCTCTCCATTTTATTCAGTGAAAAATTAAGAACAGAGAAAATCAAAATATAGCATTATTCAAAATACAGCATTTGCCAAGTGTAATTCAATAATCTCCAAGTACTACCCCACCCCTGGACATTACATTCATTTAATCAATCACAAAATCCCTCTTCTAAATACTACTCCACCCCTAGGCTGTACCTTCATTTAGTCCGTCACAAAGCCCCTCTTCTCAAATGGAGATTAGTTTCCAATCATAAGTAAAGTACATTCATTTGTTCACAGAGCACAAAAAAGTCAAAAGTTCCCCACCCTTGGATTACAACTGAATAGGCTATCTACCTCAGAGTTACAACAAGCTTAAGCACAGCATTTAATACCCAAAGAGAGGTCTTTTCTTCATCTTGCCATGAGGCAAGTCCTCAGCAATCTTTGTTCCTGGGGAGACAAAGCTTAGCAAGGCCACAAGATATATTGCCAGTGTCTTCATTAATTCATTCCCTGTCTGCAGTACAATCCTAGGACCTCTTAAAACATTAGCAAAACCCATTTCCAGGATTTCTGTAAACATACAACAAGAAAATCCTTCTTCAGGGCTTCTGAACCAACAGCAAGGTTCCAGAACCTCTGCAACAACAGCACTATCCTTCACCAGTGGACAGAATGCTCTGTCTGCAGAACAGTCTCAGGAGCTCTGAACCAACAGCAAGGCTCCAGGACCTCTACCAAAACAGGACTGTCTTTCACCAGTGGACAAATCTGGCAAAACAACATCAAAACAGACAGACAAAGTACCAGCATAACAGCCATGTCTCCTCAGTCCTTGGCAGCTCTGGGTGGCATCTCTCAAAAGTCCTGGGCAATTCAAACTGGCCATCAGCAATCCTCTTCCTCTCTCTCTGCCTCCAAGATGCTGCTTCCAAAAAGTTCTTCGGCCTCTCTCTTTTCTTGTGTCTCTCTAAATTTACATCACCAGCTACTTCTCAGTTCAGCCCTCTCTTTTCATGTCAACAAGTCCATCCCATAAGTGGGATTCACAAGCTCTGGGTTTTAACACAATCAAACCAAAAAACAAGCCAATACAGGGGGATCTTTAAATTCCATTACTATTACAGCAAGCCAGCCCAGAGAGCAAGTAGATGTCCATACGTTCTATATGAGATTATGAAGTGCTACAATGTGGGTATCCACCACATGAACCCATTATATAAGTGAAGATTAGAGTCAAGAAAGAGCAGGGAGGTAGGCACCAGGGAGGTAGGACTCTTTTCATTGCCATAACTAATAGGTTTGAGTCTTTATACCCAGCACTCAGCTTCAAATAATGCAAAAAGGCATCAAGAATATTGATCCTTTCTTTTTAGGTCCTCTGTAGAACACAGAGAAGGCATACCATCAATGCCCTTGAGGAATTTGCCTTTTAAGACTTCAGGCCACATATTCTCTCTCTCTCTCTCTCTCTCTCTCTCTCTCTCTCTCT
>NW_027187205.1:298964-325793 GCF_028583685.1 Petaurus breviceps papuanus
TCTCTCTCTCTCTCCCTCTGTCTGTCTCTCTCTCTCTCCCTCTGTCTCTCTCTCTCCCTCTGTCTGTCTGTCTCTCTCTCTCTCCCTCTGTCTCTCTCTCTCCCTCTGTCTGTCTCTCTCTGTCTGTCTCTCTCTGTCTCTCTCTCTGTCTCTCTCTGTCTCTGTCTCTCTCTCTCTGTCTCTGTCTCTGTCTCTCTCTCTCTGTCTCTGTCTCTCTCTCTCTCTCTCTCTCTCTCTCTCTCTCTCTCTCTCTCTCTCTCTCTCTCTCTCTCTCTCTGTCTCTCTCTCTCTCTCTCTCTCTCTCTCTCTCTCTCTCTCTCTCTCTCTCTCTCTCTCTCTCTCTCTCTCTCTCTCTCTCTCTCTCTCTCTCTCTCTCTCTCTCTCTCTCTCTCTCTCTCTGTCTCTCTCTCTCTCTCTCTCTCTCTCTCTCTCCCTCTCTGTCATTGTTTCTCTCCCAAGACCTCACCTCTCTATAGCTTTAATGTTCATAAAACAATTTTCTCACAACAACCCTATAATATAGGTAGTGCAAGCATTTGTGGTTTCTGAATCATGTCGACATTCATAGGATCATAGAAGTTGGAAGAATGAAGTTTAAGAAGTCATCAAATCCATATCCCCTCACTTTACAGATGAGGAAACAGGTCCAGAGAAGTGACACAGCAAGTAACTAACTGAAGCAGTATTTGAACCCAGGACTTCCTGACCCCAAATCCAGCGCTTTATCCACTACAGCATTTTGCTTCATGTCTCTCATTTTGCAGTTGAGGAAACTCTGACTTAGAGATGTTAAGTGACTTACCCAAGATAACACAGTTAGGGACTATTAGAAATGGGGCTCAAATCAAAGTCTTCTGATTTCTAGCTTTGTGTTCTTTCCATTATACTACAAGCCAAGAAAGAAAACACAGTCTTCCTATCTCTCTAAATTAAAATTGGGTAGCTAAACCAGTTTGTTGTCTGAGAGAGTTTATACTGGCTGCTTCCCATCTGAGGCACATTGGTATGGAAATGGCATTAGATTTGGAATGAGAGGACCTGGATTTTAATCCCAGAACTGCTACTTACTACCTGTGTGAATTGAATAGGCTGCTTTATCTCTATGGCACTCAGAAGTAAGATGAGGTGACTAGAATAGATGAGCTCAAAATGAATGAATAAATGAATAAACTAATGAATGAATAAATGAAAAGGCATTTAATAAGCTCTTATTATGTATAAAGTACTGGAGGCACACATAGAAAAAGCAAAACAGTCCCTGTTTGCAAAGACCTCAAATTCTAATTGGAGGAAACAGATAGGAAGGTTTCAGTTGCAAGTCATATGGAAAGTCCCAGTGGTCCTTAGGGTGCAGCAGCAAAGCAGATGTAAATATGGCTTCAGGGTTGCAGGTTTCTCACCCCTGTAGGCCACTGCTCTTTTATTCGCTTTCTCACTGCCTTTGTCCTACCATATTTTCTACATTTTCCCCATGCCTGGCACATAGTAGGTGTTTAATAAAGTGTTTGTTGACTGATTCAACTGATTTACCACTGGCAGTACTCTTAGAAAAGCAGATGTTGATACTGGAAGCAAGGACTTCAGGAGCTGGATAAAGAATTTTGAAAATTACTATGGTTATTTGATGTCATTTTGAGCTTTGTCAATGTATTCTGAGGGATAGATTAGCAGACTTTACCTATATTTTTGAGGAAATAGCAAAACCTTATGTCCTAGGAAAAAGCATTTATATGCTATTAGGGGGAAGGTGAGGATAAGGGTGAAGTCCTATAGCCCACTTGAGAAGTGTGTGTGTGATCAAAGTGATAAGCTACAAATTATTCCATCAGGAGTTTATTGGTTCAATAAAGAGCATTTTATTTGGGGTACAAAGACCTGGATTTGAATCCTACCTCTGCTACTTATTACCTATGGGACCTGTGGAAAGACAATAACCTTTACAGTGTTCAAATTCCTCTTCTTTGTGTAATACATAGCCCAGAACCCCAGCTCTGGATTTACATGGACTGGGTTTGATTTCAGGGTCACATTTCAAAAATCACTTTTTACTTGTAATAATAATGGAATTTAAAGATCTCCCTGTATTGGCTTGGTTTTTGGATTGATTGTGTTAAAACCCAGAGCTTGTGAATCCCACTTGTGGGATAGACTTGTTGGCATGAAAAGAGAGGGCTGAACTGGGAGAAGCTGGTGAAGTGAATTTAGAGAAGCACAAGCAGAGAGAGAGGCAGAATTTTTTGGAAGCAGCATCGTGGAGGCAGAGAGATGGAGAGGATTGCTGAGGGCCAGTTCGAACTGCCCAGGACTTTTGAGAGCTGCCACCCAGAGCTGCCAAGAACTGAGGAGACATGGCTGTTATGCTGGTACTTTGTCTGTTTTGATGTTGTTTTGCCAGATTCCTCCACTGGTGAAGGACAGTGCTGTTTTTGCAAAGGTCCTGGAACCTTGCTGTTGGTTCAGGGGTCCTGAGACTGTTTTGCACACAGAGAGTGAATTGTGCCCACTGGTGAAGGCCAATGCTGTTGTTGCAGAGGTTCTGGAACCTTGCTGTTGGTTCAGAAGCCCTGAAGAAGGATTTTCTTGTTGTATGTTTACAGAAATCCTGGAAGAGCATTTTGCTAATGTTTTCAGCGGTCCTAGGATTGTTCTGCAGACAGAGAATGAATTAATGAGGACACTGGCATTGTATCTTGTGGCCTTGCTAAGCTTTGTCTCCCCAGGAACAGATTGCTGAGGACTTGCCTCATGGCAAGATGAAGAAAAGACCTCTCTTTGGGTATTAAATGCTGTGCTTAATCTTGTTGTTACTCTGGAGTAGAAGGTCTATTCGGTTGTGATCCAAGGGTGGGGAACTTTTTTGTGCTCTATGACTGACCAAATGAATGTACTTTGCTTATGATTGGAAACTAATCTCCATTTGAGAAGAGGGGCTTTGTGATTGACTAAATGAATGTAATGTCCAGGGGTGGAGTAGTACTTAGAAGAGGGACTTTGTGATTGACTAAATGAATGTAATGTCCAGGGGTAGGGCAGTACTTGGAGATTATTGAATTATACTTGGTGAATGCTGTATTTTAAATGATGCTATATTTTGATTTTCTCTGTTCTTAATTTGTCACTGAATAAAATGGAGAGCAGCTATGCTGGTATTTTGAACCTTGGGAAGTTGCCTTTGCTTGTCATTACACTTGTGCTCCCATCCAGTGTTTCCTCTCCAAACATCAGAATATATATGTGTGTATGTATGTATATAATGTTGTTGCTCATCCATTGGCCCTCAAAGAGGGTGATGTCTTGACTTGCAAGTGAATTAGATTTAAGCGAGGTAGGGCTATGCAAAGTCACCCGCCTTACTCTTTCTTCCAGAGTAAATTCAGAGTCCAGTAGCAAGACATAGGTCAGTACTACTGGGGATGACCCAAGATGCAGTGGGAGACCTTGACCTTTTTAAGCTAAAGCTTTTCCCAGGTCTCAGTTTGTCTGAGGCAATGTCCATTCAGTGATTAAGGCTAGGTAAGAAATGAGGCAAAAGATGGCCTAACTTGACTTCCCAAAAGGATCATTCTGGGAGGGGAAGACGCTCAGAGTTTCAGAACAGGAACTGCTATTTACACTCACTCTGAGCCATTAAAACCCAGTCTGATATAACAATGAGAGTTGAAATGGATAATCTCTTAGTCTCCCTTCAGCTCTAAATCCTATGACCCTATGATTCCAGGCCCTGACCTTGTTCTCCTGCTGCTGCCTCTTTATCTATTCTCCTGCCAACATTCCTCTTTTTCTATTGATAAAGTTGCTCTCAATTCTCCTGTAAAACCATGTGGTGACATTGGAATTTTGAAGACTGAATGTACTAGAGATTTTACTTTTTTTTGGTGGGGTTTTGAGACTTTATTGTGACATTCTAGGTTCCTTCCAGATCTAAAAATTATGAAACTATTTTTAGTAACTAGAAATGAATGACTTTTCCCCTAATATTTTTCCATTTTCCTCTCTCCTATCCTGGAAGATTATATCAGGACTCCTAGAGAATGCCTATAGCACTACATTGACTCTAGCCTTTTAGTCATTCCCCAAGCATTCATTAAATGCCAGGCACTATGCCCTATTATGTGACAGCATAGTGGGTAGAGCATTGGGCAGGGAATCAGGAAGACTCATCTTCCAATCTGACCTCACACTTACTAGTTGTGTGACCCTGGGCAAGTCACTTAACCCTATTTGCCTGTTTACTCATCTGTGAAATGACATGGAGAAAGAAATGGCAAAACACTCCAGCATTTCTGCCAAGAAAACCTCAAATGAGGTCAACAACAATGCCCTATTATTGGGATATAGAAATAAAACAAAAGTCTTTGTCTTCAAAGGCTTATATTTAAGTGAGATGGGGGCAGGAACCATGTCTATAAGGATAGAGTAGTAAATACAAAATGCAAAGTAATGAGAGACAGGATGGTATACTGGATAGTGAGGCAGCCTCCTAGTCAGGAAGTCTTGGGTTAAGTGGCCACTAGCTGTGTGACCCTGAGCAAATCAGATAGTCTGATACCCTTGAAGACCATCAGTTATAGATTAGGTGCAGATCTGTATTGACAGAGGATTTTCCTTATCTTGGATTTCTTGATACCAATAAAATCACAAGTCTGATAAAAAAAAAAGTACAAAATAACATGGGGGGTGGGGAACGTAATTGGGGATGTGATCAGGAAAGGTCTCTTTTAGAAGGTGGCCTTTGAACTGGGCCTTGAAGGAAGTGAAAAGATTCGGAAAGGTAGAGGTAAGGAGAGAGCGCATTCCAAGCAAAGGGAAAAGCTGTTCAAAGGCAATGAAGCAACTGATGGAATGTTGAGGACAGGCCAGTTTGACTGGAATGTTGAATACTTGATGGTGTGTCAAGTGAAATAAGTCCAGAAAGGTGGAATGTGTCCATATTGTGAAGAGCTTTAAACTCCAAACAGAGGAATCTGTATTTTGTACCAAAGCATCTTGAGCAAGGGAATAACATCCTCAGACCTGTACTTTAGGAATATCAATTTGGCAGCTGTTTGGAGGGAAGAACCTTGTCAGGAAATCTTTAAAATCAGGTGGTCTTACCCTGAGGATGGCGAATTTGTTTCTTAAATATTTTGATAACTGTTGTGTTTCGATATAATTTATTTCCATTGTAATTTTATGTATTTTATTTTATGCATTAAAAGCATGATTCTGAGAAGAGATCCATAGAGTATGCAAGACTGCCAAGCAGGTGCATGACACACACAAAACAGGTTAAGAATCCCTGCTTCAAAGAATGGTATTCCTGGGATAAGCCCATTCAGATGTAGTGGAAAGCATACATTAAGTTGGGATTTGGAACCTGGGTTTGAATCACAACTCTGCCATAAGAACTTCAGAGGTCTAGTCCAACACACTCATTTTACAGGTGAGAAAGCTATGAAGCCCAGGAAATTTGAGTGATCTGCTGAGGTCACACTGGTAATAATATATAAATGGCAAAGGTTGTATTTGTAACTAACTACCAGGGTTTCCAAGGTCACCCTACTTAACTATTTGTGCAATTTTGGTCAAGTTACTTCCTGTCTCTGACTTCTCAGTTTCTGTCTCTTTGAAATGAGATGATTCCTAAGATCCTCCCGAGCTCTAAATTCTCCTAAGAGAAGCATACATACCCTTTGTCTTTTCTAACACACTAGCCTAGCCCTTGAAGGCCAGTGGGCTGAACCACCAAATTCAACCTGACGTCATAAACGTTTGTGAAGCACCGACTAAGTGTAAAGCACTGCAAGGCTCTGGGATTACAGACAACGAAGACACAAAGAGCTAACTAACATCTATCTATACACATAACATAAACTAGAAGGTAGGAAGTAATTGTGTCACTGAAAGGATCCAGATAAAAAATGCTTTAGGAATATTTGAGGAAACTTGCCAAAAATCAGACTGAAGGGGTTTGAAACAAAGGGGAAAGTTACTATCTAAGTAGCGGGGAGAGAGGTGGTCTGTGGTCAGGGGACTGGCAGGGCAGGGATGCGCATGGTGATGAAACAATTTAAAGAGATTTCGAGGCTGTGAATGCAGGATGAGACACTGGCCATGGTCACTTCAGAGCTTGGCCGCCTGGTGGGACGAGGTTCAAGGAAAGCATGCCCCAACGCCCCTGAGCCCCAAGTCCCAGTCCTAAATCTCCCGGTGCTCCAGGGTGACGCAACTCCAGTCTCTTGCATCAGTCTGTCCTCAGAGTTCGTCTCGGCCCCGCCCTACTTGGTCCAGCGGCTATGCACAGCAGTCCAGCTTCTCTTCCCCATTCGTGGATCTGGGCTCCGATTGGGCCACGTTGGGGCTGACCCTCAGCTTTAGCCAATAGGCGTCAGCCACAGTGTATCCAGTGTATTCGTTTGCAGAGGTGGGGAGGGGCTGCCCATAAAAGGCGGCTGGGTTGGGGTCGCGCGCACCAGATCAGGAAACTGTCGATCCTTCGGCTGTTTGTGCCCCTAGCCTGGGTGCGAGCAGAGGCAGCGGCACCGCCCTCTAGTCTGTCTGGTCTGGTCAGGCCGCTGCGGGTGGAGCCGAGCTTTGGGAACCTAGAAAACATGGAGCCCGAGCCTGTGACCCTCCTGGTGAAGAGCCCCAACCAACGACACCGAGACCTGGAGCTGAGCGGGGACCTAAACTGGAGCGTGAGCCGCCTCAAGGCTCACCTGAGCCGCGTCTACCCCGAGCGACCGGTGAGGCCCGGGGGACATGGCCCCGCTTCCTTCCTGCGCTCTCGGCCGGCCGGCCTGGCCTCTGCGCCGCTACCGAGGGGCGCTTTAGAGCTGAGGGGGAGGGGGGAACCTTACTAGGTCTCTCCCCGATTCTCCAGCAGCTGTCACCCGTTTCTGCTGTAACTCTTTCCCCATCGCCATTTTCTCCCACCCTCAGCCCTCCTCCTCCTCCCTCTCGTCCACTTGTCACCAACTGCCCCTCTGCTCTCTTGTCCATTTGTCAACGACTGCCCCACACCCCCGCCCCGCCTTGGCACCAATTCCCTTTCCTCCTCTCTACTGCTCCCTAACTCCCTTCCTATGTATCGCCCCACTTCCTGTCGCCAGGTCTCCTGTCTTCCAAGTCTTTCTCCTCCACAATTGCCCCACCTCCGAGGATCTGTTTTCGCACCAGATCTCCATGCTGTCCACCTCTACCGCCTCCTCTTCCTCTCTTCCATCTCCCCGCTCGCTTACTTCCCTTAACTCCTCTTCATTCCCCTCCCCCCCACAGTTCTAATCCACTTCCCTCTAACTCCCCCATTCTCCAGGAGTCTACCCTCCCTCCGCAGTTCCTTCTCCACCCAGATGTCCTCCCTTTCCCACCCTCCCGTCCACCCAATCCACCTCTCACCCTAGTTCTTCGTCCTCCCCTCTGCCTTAGCCCACTTGTCCTGTCGGCCTTTCTCCGGCCCAATTCTTTCACCCTCCCCCCCAGGAAACTATCCTTGGGGGGTGAGGAAAGCAGGGAGTCTAGGAACCTGGGTTTCTCGTTCCAGTTCTGCCCATGACTCTTTGACCTTGGACTTCACCCTTCTCTGACCTCAGTTTCTTCCCCAGTAAGTTCTCCTCCGTTCTCAACTTAGTTCTTTAAAAAATTACAAAGTTTCTTAATGTTCTTTGTGTCATCTGTTACATATTGTGTCTGCAAATTTATAAACAAACAGTGGGCAGGTCTCCAAATCCTTTTCAGTGTTAACACTGACTTGTCTTGATCCTTCTCAGTGTTAATGCTATGACAATCCTGGGTTTACCCTCACCAGAAATGACTTGGAAAGACCTCTGTCTACTCTCCTTTTTTCCCACCTTCCTTTCTCCTAGCTCCTTATTCCAGTGACAGTGTACCTAGATCAATGTTCTTTCTGGTACAGAAGCATTTTCTGGTTTGGGTGATTATCTGACATGAACTTTTCTGAGGCAATGGGACTTTGTGCCATGAGGGCAGTGTCATCTCTTGTTTGGGTGCATTGTCAACCTTTTCTTTTATCTGAAGTCCTTTCTCCCCCATGTGATCATGTATGAGTTGTTGGAACCTTTATTTATTTACCCCATGGTCTTATGTAATAGGCAACAGTAGTGTTTGCTTCCAATTATATAATTCTTAATTATAGGGAGCAAAAAGAACCAAGGTGGCAGGAAAGGATTACAGAATATCTCTTAGAAACTGTTACAGCACAATACATTCAATCTTATTTAAAGTTAAGAACAAAGAAGTAAAACTTTCTGAAACTTATCAACATCTGGATAGTTACTTTTTACTTTGCTTTAATAGTTACTTTCTTTCCACCCTTCAAGATTTAGTTTGTTTTGTTGTTCAATCTATTGTTTGCCGTTTTGTGTTTGTAAGAAAACATTCTATTTTGTGATTTAGTGACATGGAATTATAATAGCAGGTAAGGCAAGGCCTTTTTTATGAGCATTTATTAAATAGCCCATACTCTGTGCAAGGCACTGTTTTAAGCTGGTATTTATGGAACTTTTAAGTTTACAAATGCCTGAAACTCCTACTGCACTGCTTAGGTGACTCTGGGTTCTTGAAGGCTTAGTCAACAAAGCACAACGTCTTGAGGAGAGTCCCAGCAACAGATTATGTCAGCTTTCTGGCACAGCTCAGCCACTCAAGAGACTCATTTCATCCCCAGAAGGCTGACTCCTTGATGAGAAATTCTTTGGCCATAGTAGCCTGTAAACATAAAAATACAAAATGGTGCTCAGTTTTCTGAGACCCACTTTCATACCTAGAGTAGCAGAAAAAAGGAGGAGGGGGAAGAAGAATCCTAAGAATTATAGGTTGTTTTTTTTTTTTTTTTAGAACATTTATAGGTTTTAATGTAGCTGGATTATATTTTAAATAAGAGAAAATCCTTATTTAGTGACTAAGGAAAAGCACCTACCACTAGAAAAGAATCATATTAACCTTGACATTCTCCCAAAGACAAAGGGAAATTGTAGTGAAATGGAAGAATGGCTTTTATTGGAGAAATAAATGAAGGAACTGATGGAGTTGGTTTTAGTGCTCATCCAAAGACAACAAAAATACCATCATTTCATGGAACATTGGTCATCTAATATCAGTGTTTATGATAAACATTTACAAGAGGCCTCTGAGAAGATAACTCCAACTTATGCACTAACATCTATTGAAGAGACTGAGAAGTAGAGAAATTCAATTAACTTGATAAAGTACTCCCTTCAAATTCATATAAATTAAACTATCTCAGTATTATAAATGCAAAAGTTGGGACACAGCAAAAAAAAAGTTGGGAAATATGGTTTTGGAAGAAGAGAGAGCTCAAACAAAGGCTTGCAGACAGACTATATAGAAGCCTCAATCAATAGTACTCTATGAGAAAAGAGTCAGGAGGCACTGGACATAGCAAGCACCAAATAGCATTATTAGAAGAGTGAAATTTATTAAAATTAGTCATTTCCAAATTAATGGTTTATTTAGAATCAGACAATCAAATTGTTAGTGCAGATATAAAAATCAATACCAAATAAGAATAAAAAATGCAAAATCATGGTCCTATGGATTTAGAGTGGTAAAGGACTATACTAGTCCAATCCTTTTATTTTCTAAATGAGGAAATCGAGACCCAGAGAGGTCATTTGGCTGGTAAAATTAAATCTGAACTAAGATCTTTTCTGATTCCACTCTACTACATTGCCTTTCTAAGGATATTGCAACTTTTTGGGGAAAAGGTTTTGTCTTCATTTAGTTAGAATTTGGGGGAGATGTTTTCCTTCTTGGAGTGTTTTATATACATCCAGTATTATACAATTACATTTTAAATACTATAAACTTTATATTCTTTTGTTTTATTTTGTTAAATATTACCTGACCTCTTGTCTTTATGTAAGGACTAATAGCTATTTAAGAACAAGATTTATTTATGTGAGGCCAGTTTAGGAAAACATTGTAAATTTAAGCCACTTCTAAAAGGGGTGTCCAAGGACAAGAAAATCTGGTTGACAGATGTCCTTGTCTGTGTGTGTGTGTCTTTCTCTCTAGATATCTGTCTATCTATCTGACATCTTTGGTGGGCTTAACTGCAGGAATCTTTTCTTTTTTTGCAGGGTGGGAGGCAGGGCAACTGGGGTTATCCTGTGCCCAAGGTCACACAGCTAATAAATGTTGTGTCTGAGGTCAAATTTGAACTCAGGTCCTCCTGACTCTAGAACTGATGCTCTATTCACTCACTATGCCACCTAGTTGCCCCTGCGCCACCTAGCCACACCACTGCAGGAATCTTTCAAGTGTGATTTGGAAATTTCCTCTTCCTGGGGGTAAAATTATAGAGTTCTGGTGTTATATAAGCCCTACCTGGTTTTTGTGAAGACTAAAGTTTTAAAAGCATAGTCTCAGAAACCCAATGCAGATTCTGCTTTACTGAATGAAAAATACAGGGTGTATAATTCCTGGGACACGTTCCAAATTCAACTGTACTTTATCAGTGGTAGGATAACTAGGAATTGAAAAGCCATTTTTCCTATGAATTTTAGGAGTGGAAGTAATTTTGCATTACTAAATATCAGTTATCAGTGAGAACTGCTGGTCAGCTGAGTTTACTTCCTAAATTTAATATTTTTATGGATGTTAAAGCAGTATCTTTTGAAGGATTTTTTTCTGGAGAGACTTAAGGAAAATGAGCGTATCCAATACCTTTATGCAGAGGAGATTGTTCAGTATATAGGGAATTGGCCTACCACAGTTACTGACTTGTGATTTCTGTTCTGTTCTCTTAATAAGCGAGAAGAGGACCAGAGAATAATTTATTCAGGAAAGCTGCTGTTAGATCACCTTTATCTCAGAGATATACTACCTAAGGTATGTTACTTATAAATTAACTTTTGAATTTACTCAATATATTTACCAAGTTCAATTCAGCTTATAAGGACCTTATATGTATCTTTTTACTTTTTTAATTTTAGCATGAAAAACGGCATGTTCTTCATTTGGTTTGCAGTATAAGAAATCCTTCAAAAATGCCAGAAAAGGTAAGTCTGGTTTTTAGTATTGCTCTGAAAGATGTCACCCAGAATCTTGAGCAAAAAAGAAAGGGGTTGAGTTTAAACTCTCAAGTTATCAATTTTTAGTTGTAATATGTTCTTTTTTCTCTTTTCCCAGGAAGGATCAGAAATTAGAAATAGTACCTTAAAAATAAAGTGAAAGTATATAAATATTAATACACAGGTATCAGCAGGAAAGAAAACAATATGAACAAGAACATGATTTGATCTACATATACTTGCATAACCAAATTCATGGACTAGCAGGGATTTTATAATATATTTTTATTGCATTTAGACCATTTTAAGGTATGATAAAGCATAGTGTTCAACTTTTGATAGAAGGTAAATGAATGACTATATATCTTTTGCAAATTATTTTCCTTGACATTATTAGTATTTGAACCCGGAATATTCAGTTGGATATAAAAAAAAGATGTTTATAGATTATAGAATCCTTAAACATATTAGACTCAGAAGCAGGGATTCAGCATTGTTTCCCAAGGGATATCACTATATTTGCATGTCAAAAATAATTGTTCTTAGAAATAGATAGCTTACATTTTTTATTATCTAAAGTCTTATTTTTTAGAAGTACAATACATAAGACCCCAGTATTCTAGGAATTTTGGCTGTGTTGTATATAGATGAACCTGATACAAGAAATATTGTTTGGAATTTCATTTGGCACTGTCATTTATCTTACACAATTGTACCAAAGATGCATTGTTATCAGAAAATGTTTCTGCTAATATACCTTAGTTTTCACACCTATAAAACAAGGAATTAAAACACGATATCCAAGGTTTTTCCCACATCATTCTCAAAGATTTTTTATGACCATCTAATTTAAGGCCTTCTGTTAGACTGAGTGAAACAAACAAAAAAAATGCTTACATTAAGCAAGTATCAGCTATTTAGTAGCCATAGACAAAGTACTGTGTTTAACAACTAACATCTAGGAGCTTTTTTTAAATATTGAAACTTTAATAATGATGAAACTCAATTTATTTTACAAAAGCTTTTCTCATAACAACCTAGTGAGGTAGGTAATAGAAAAATTGTTAACCTCTTTTACAAATGAAAAAACTGAGGCTGAGAGAGCCTAAATGACTGAATTTATGTAGGACCAATAGCAAAGGTCAGAGTCAAAATACAAGCCCAAGGTGGCTAATGCTTCCAAATCTGGTACTCTGTCTACAACGTTATGGTGCCTTTCTATGTGTGGGAAAAAAATGAATTGAAAAGACATGTTCATTTTCAGTTGATTGCATTTGATGCATAAAAAATTGTTTAGTTATAGAAAGAAAAATCACAAGTTCAAGAAATATTTTCAAGTCCTTCCTCTCTCCCCATCAAAAAAAAAAGAAAAAGAAACCCAAACCACTTTAAGCTCTATTTCTTTCTTTCTTTTTTTTTTTTGTGAGCTCTATTTACTAACATTGCTTCAGCTACATTGTTCTGAATTAAACCTCCAATATTCGTATTGGTATTACTTAGATTTCTGAATCCAGTGAGCAGCCTGCTGGACTGAATCAAGACCAGCATTCTTCTGTAGACTCCTCAAGTGGTGGATTAAGGCAAAGGGATGTTCTTCATAATCCTTCTCCACTTACATGGGAAAATAATTCAAGGTGAGTGTATGCTTTAAACACTGAGGTTGTTTTTGTAAACACCAAGTAGTTTCCAATTCAAGAAAACTCAACAAATCTGAATGTTAAAAGTGAGTGTTGCCTGTATTTGTACTTGAAGAAAATGCTAAATTTCAATTATAGCTTGGTAAAAATAAATACAGGCTGTTTTTTTTCTGCCAAAGTTAGGAGCTGCTGCAGTGACCTATTTTATTTACATATAACTTTTCAAGAGTGTATTTGCCATATAAGTGAGGTAAGCACATATTTGTGGATTGATCCTTTACCAGCAATTCATCATTTATCAATTTTGCTTTGTTTGATAGTTGGATCTCCACTTTTAAGCCTTTGGGGGAAATTGAGCCGTTAAATTTGCCACTCTTAATGCATTATTGACTTTTAAGTGTAGAAATAACTTGAGCAGTCTGAAAATTTGTTCTCTTCTTTTCAAATTATCCTTAAAGTAGTTTCTGTAGATTAATTTGCCTTTAGATGCTCCACATTTCAGAGGAATAAATTGACTAGATTATTTTTCAAGATAATTTAGGTATAAAATAAATTATTAGATTGAAATATTGGGTGCCACTGTGGCACCCTGATTTATACAGTGCATACTATATCCCACCAGGGAGTGATAGTTTAATGCAAAGGTGAAAAGTTATACGTCATGCTTAAGTTCTTTGAAACAGGAGAATTATAGAGCACAAAAGTATAAGAGGATAAATGATGTGTCCTTCTCTCTAGTTAAATGAGTACAACTGTAATGGAACTGGATGTATATCTCTTAAATGTGGGTGAAAGGAAATAAAATAGGTTTACAAACCTGTGGGTTTTGGAAGAAAAAAAAGTAATCCTTGACAATGGATAAGTCTGACTTTATTATACATTTACAGGAAAAACCTCTTTTGTTAAGTTTATTACATTCTTTAAATTTAAGTGATATCAAGCAATATCCCTTCTCATATTACTATACATACACTGTCTTACCCAATGTGACAGAGATGATTTGGATTTTTAGTAGAATAGGAATTTTTTTATACACTCTCTTTGCTCTCGAGGATGGCTTGGTGGGCGAGCATGTGACCAAGCTCTATGCATAGAGTAAGGAGGCTTGATGGTTTTTGTGCTTTGTTAAGTTATTTATGCAAGATCTATAAATAAGCTTAAAGGCCATGTTGCTTCAAATGGAATTATGGAGCAATCTACTAAAGGTTAAATAATCATCCTGAAAATCTAGAATGTTTTATTTCCTCTTTTTTTGGGGGGGGAGTTGTTACAATGTGGGAAAGGGGACAAAAATTTCAATGTTGGTCATTCATTTACCTTTCAATTTGAATTAAGCAGACGACTTTCATTCCACAATAAGGCTGAAAATGGAACTTCTTTTGTTACAATCTGGATAGCTTTAAACAAACAAAAATTATCACTTTCTAGAAACATTCATCAAAAACAGTATAGATTCCCTCCAGTAACCTCTCCCTATTAAATGTGTGTAGACAGAAATACAGAGAATTTAATATTGATACAGCTACAATATAGATATTGACTAAATGTGAATTTGAAACTTTTTGGTGGTAGATGTTCTGTCAACATAGATTCTGTTTTCTACAATGGAAAGATGAAAGTAGTGGGAAAGGAATTAATCTGTTATATCAGTTTAGTAGAGTCCATAATCCTGATACATAGAGGTGGAACCTTGGAAGATAATCTCGTCATTTCTTTCCTCTGATTCTTGCCAGTTTATTCCATTTTCAAGTTTTAATTAATTCATCCATCTCTTAAATATATGGGTAGATCCTACTATGTGTAAGTTACTGGGATAGACTCTTTAATCTAACTTGAATTCCCCTTGCTATAGTGTAAGCCTTAGTTTTATTTATTCATAATAAGTAAAACCTAAATTATCTTTTTTTTAATTTCCAAATAAGAATGGAAGCAATTCAACAGACTTTCCAAGGTGTGGGTCCTGGCTTTTCAGGCTATACTACCTATGGCTGGCTACAGCTCTCCTGGTTCCAACAGATTTATGCCAGGCAATATTACATGCAATAGTAAGTATTTTTATCTATTTCTTCACCTCAGTATGAATTAATGGGATTTATGTAGTGATACCATCTTCAGAGTTCATATTTGTAAATCTAAGTTTTGTATTGTTCCAAAGAAGCATGTTTTTAGATGAACTATAAATAAGACCTTGTGTTGTAATATGGAGATACATGTAGACATGTATGTAAGAGGAGTATATTTAGTGTAATGTGAGAAGAAGATATCTTGGATGTTTAGCTGTCTAATCCAAGATCTTATATTACTTTTTTAATCAGTCAATATTAATTACTGAAATGTATTGTTGGGAAATTTTAATATCTAAAAGCATCATGTAGCCTCACAATGTCAATAAATCCAGAGACTTGCAGATCTTTTCATTGTGGGACCTCCATCTACCAACATAGATCATTATAGCCTGTCTATAATTTTTATTAAAGAGTTGCTTGAGGTTCAGTAGCTTGCTGTGTACGTACACACAGCTAGTAAGAATCAGGGGCAAGATTTGAAATCACATCTCATCTGTCTGGACTCCATGTCCTAACCTGTCCACCATAATACTTTGCTGCCTCACTATCATGAAATGCCCTTAAGGCTGGGGAAAATTTGGTTTTGTCAAAATAGACGCATGGTATGTGAAAAGTGTTGGACTTGAAGTCTGGAGAGACCCAGTGAGGTTCAGATCCTGCTTCTGACACAATGAGCAATTCACTTAACTTTTTGGAGTCTCATTTTTATTCATCTGTATGAAAATCAAATGAATATATATAAAGTGCAGTACAAACCTTAGAGGATAGAGATAGGAACTGGATCTGTGATTTCATTGGCTAAGTATGAGTTATTTATGTAAGTAAATGAATTCTGTGTCTTGAAATGAGTTCCACAAATATTTGGGTTCATTTATATCAATGGTATCAAAGTCAAATAGAGATCATCTCTGCTGGCCACATGTTGATGTAGAAAACCACAAATTAACATTATCTGTGTTGCATTGTATTTTTATTTTGTTAAACATTTCCAAATTACATTTTAATCAGATTCCTCCACACTTAGGAAGAGAATCAAGTTTGAAACCACTCACTTACCAAACTCTGTGTGTATGTGTATGTGTGTGTGCACATACCCATGTGCACACACACGCATGTATCTCAAACTGACTAGTTTCTGTTTTGATCAACATCAAGCTTATTAGTAAACATATGGCTTTATTAGTGAAGATGTTAATTATAAAAAAGTAAAATGTGTTTCTTATAAAATTCTTGGCAGAAACAGGAGTCTTTCAGCAAATGTCTGAGTGACCTTTATGGGCAAAATAATCTACTGGTCTCTTAAAAAAATTCTTTTTAATTTTTTTTAAAAAATTCAGTTTAGCAGCTACTGCTGCTTCAGGGGCCTTCACATCATCACCAAGTGCACAAGAAATACCTGTAGTCTCCACAGCAACTCCAGCACCTATTCACAATCAGTTTCCTGCTGAAAACCAGCCTGCCAATCAGAATGCTGCTGCTCAAGTGGTCGTTAATCCAGGAGCCAATCAGAATTTGCGGATGAATGCACAAGGTGGTCCTCTTGTAGAAGAGGATGATGAGATGAATCGTGACTGGTTGGATTGGATATATTCAGCAACTACATTCTCTGTCTTCCTTAGCATCCTTTATTTCTACTCCTCTCTGAGCAGATTCCTCATGGTCATGGGGGCCACACTTGTCATGTACCTGTAAGTAGACACTTTTCTCTTATCCCAATAGAAAATATTAAAAACAAAAAACCAAACTACACACACAGAGTGACTCAAACCAGTCAAAGTTTTTGTCCCTTGAAGGCTGGTCTCAGTTATTTTCTAGGGGCTATTTTGAATTAAATTTTTAATTGTCCATCACTCTGGTGCTCAGGCATAGACTGTAACAGAAGAAGAATATTGGACTGAGCATAGGTTACTTGGGTTTATATCACCGGCTCCAGCATACTAGCTAGCTGTTTGACCCACGGGCAGGTTCTCTCCTCCTCTGTAAAATGAATATAGCGATACTGATATTGCCTACCTCACAGAGATATCATGAAGAAACCACTTGATTAACCTTAAGGAAATTTATAAATGTGAGTAGGTTATTATTACAAGACAAGTGTACAAGGATCAATTTTATTTTCCATTTTTATATGAATACTTCAAATGTGTTAATAAAACTGATAAAAATTTTTATTTTCTTAGGACAAGGTGCCCATGGTTTATAGGCCATAAGAATATAATCACATTGAAAAATACAGAGATTATATTCATTTTTGAGTTAACACTATATTTATGGGTCCACTTTTTTGCCAGCAAAACTGGCCAAGTGACATGGATTGAGTTGAGTTAGTGCTTGGCTTCTCTGGTTATCAAGGTCAGTTGTCTGTCTCCACCTACATATCCATTAAAGAAGCACGAAGCTGTCTTAGTGCTTTCCTTGGTGATTTTCAGTTTAGAAGTCACTACTTGACCAAGTTTGTATCTTAGAGTGATGTGTTTCTGTCAGGTATGGGCTTCCAAGAACTGTTTTGCTCAGTTCTCCTGCCCACTTGCGGATTTGCCTATTTGGGTTATCAAAGTCAGTTCTCACCCTCTTAAGACAGTGCCTGCCTTGTTTCCTTCTTTTGAAAGAGAAAATTCAAAATGTGCCTCAATGTTTGTACAAGACATTTCATCTAAGATTTCTTTAATGTTCTTTCTTTTAAAGGCACCATGTTGGGTGGTTTCCATTTAGACAAAGACCAGCTCCACATATCCCAAATAATATACCTCCTCGAGGAGCCATTAATCAAGACCCAAACAATAATTTACAGGTATGTTTTCTCATGTATTGAGACAAATAAGTAACTAGCAATGACATTTCACATCATGAAATCTCTTAACCTTTGGTTGCCAATAACTTAGCCACATAGAAGGACATAATCAGTTTGAAGCAAAATGCTTGTTTTCTTCAAAACTAATGTATCTGTTATCTATTTGGTTGTTAACTATGCTTGAGGAAGGAATTATTGTCATACATGACTTCTTGCAAGTCTTAAAGTATTATGTAACTATGAGCTGCTGTTATTATTGCTATACTACTTTATGTGTACAGGAGAGAGGAACTCAGTAAATATTTGATGAACGATTTAATGAATTACCAGTGACTATTTTAAAACAATGAATGTCAGAAGATCCATCATTTATTTTTGGCACATGACAATTTGCATTTTTATGTAAGTAAAAGTATATCTCCTGTTTTGAGCTTTTTAAGTATGCTATGATAGCATACAGGGCAGCTAGATAGCACAGTGGCTAGAGCACTGGACTTGGAGTCAGGAAGACTCATTTTCATGAGTTCAAATCTGGGCTCAAACACTGCATGACCTTGGGTAAGTCATTTAACCCTGTTTGCCTCAGTTTCCTCATCTGGAAAAGGGAATGGCAAACCACTCTTGGATCTTTGTCAAGAAACCCCAAAATGGGGTCATGACAAGTCAGACGACACTGAAACAACGGAACAACATGATAGCACGCTGTGTCACAGATAATAGTATAGAGTGACTCTGCTAATTTAAGAATTTCAGATACATGGATATCTCACATTATTAATAGATATGTTTGGGGGTGAAAATCTTTGGAAATTGATTTTTTTTGTTGTTTAATTTGTATCATTTTAAATGTATGGCAAAGGGAGCTTGCTAATTAAATATGAATATCACCTGAATTTTATTCACTTATGTAATTGTGGATGTTCATACACTTGAGTTTTTTAAAAGGGAGAAGTATGTCTAACTCATGGTAGCTTTGCAAATTAGCATGCCATTCAGGACCTAAAATAAACCAGTCTTTTAAGCAAACTGACAATTTGGCAGTTTAGTAATGGTTTAGCTATAAATTGTCGGACTATAGACATATAGACATATATATATATGACTTTATGCTCCTGAAGGGCACTGCCATCAAAACACTATCATCTTGAGATCAGTTATGGTGAGAAGGCAGGAAGAAAGCTCCAGGTCATAAATTCTCAACAAGACTTTTCGCGCAGAGGCTACTTTATGTGGGGGGATATATGGCTGACTTTTATTATAGGGTCAATTCTAACAGTTTTATGTATTGCCACTTCATAGGAGGAAAATGCTGATGGAGATGGAGAACCTGGATTAGTTCCTCCCCAGCAGGATTTATTGGAAGGTCAACAAGGCAGTCCTTCAATTATGAGCACTGCATGGCTTGTCTTCAAAACATTCTTTGCCTCTCTCCTACCAGAAGGCCCCCCAGCCGTAGTGAACTAACCGGTTTGGTTGCCTTCCTGTTAGATAGTTTTCCAAGTGTGGACTGACTGGATCATATACTTCAACTTAGGACTTCTTGTCTTCTCAACTGGACAGGTCTCTGACTCCGAATAAGTAAAAGAACCAGCAGGGATGTTCTTTTGTGACCAAGCAAATACAAAAAGCAAGATCCCGAATCCATGTTACGAGTTTATGGACCTCATGAAGTACGTCGTGCTTACTATGTCTTTACTCCAAAGAGCTTAATCTATGCTGAATTTAGTTTAATAAGCATTTTAAGTAGAAGGCATTAGTGTTGCACTGTAATGCCTGAAGAGCACTTAAGGTTGTGTGTGTTTGCATGTGTTTGTACATAGATGTAATAGGAGCAGAATGCTTGGTTCTGCCCGTGTGATTTGATTCCTGTTGGAATGTTTAAATGTGGTTTAAATTACACTAAGTGTAGTACTTTGTATAATCAATGAAATTGCTAGACATGTTTTAGCAAGATTTTTCTAGGGAAGATATATGTCTAAATTGCTTTTTTAAATGCAGTGCTTTATTTTAAACCAAGGGAAAATTTGTAGAGGTGGAAACCTTTGCTGGGTTTTCTGTACAATAAAGTTTTCCTACAAATGAGGTTAGTACAGACTCCTTTCATCTTAACAGCTTAGAATGTGCCTATTGTAATCACAGCTGAGATTCTGACTGAATTTTTAGATAGCCTCAATTTATATTTGACTGTTTACGAGTCTTGTTTCTGCAAATGAAACATTGTACACACACATGAAAGGTTTTTGCACCTGTTAAGAACATTACCTCCATTTTGCTCCCTTTTTTGTATTCAAGCAGCAATATCATATTGATAATCCCTACCAAAGCTGGATCAGACACTGAAAAGAGCTTTCAGAAAGAACTGCTCTCCAATCCAACTATCTCTATCTATCCATCTATCTATCTATCTATCTGAAATTCTATTGTAGAGGTATTCTAGGATTACAGAGGCAAAAATGGGAAAATGATCACTGGAGAGAAGGGGAGGGGGGACCACTTTCAAGGCAATTCATTTATTAAATAGCTATTATGTGTTAGGAATAGGAACACTAAGAAAAAAATGAAACAGTCCTTTTGCCCTTGAGAAGTTTACAATATTCCCACATAAATAAAAATAATTTGAGGAGGGAAAATACATTAAAGGCTTACTATAAGAGGTAGCTCCTGAGATGAGTGTTGAAGGAAGCCAAAATTCTATGGGGCAGAGATGAGAGTGCTTTCCAAGATGGGAGAACAGACAGTGCAAAGTCCCCCAGTCCAGAGATAGTATGTAGATTGAAGAGATCAGCAGGCAGACCAGTTCATCTGGAAGCAAAGTACAGAAAAGGAAATAAAGTGAAATCTATCTGGAAAGACGTTCTGGAGCCAAACCATGAAAGGTTTAAAAGTTAAACTAAGGACTTTACATTTTGTCCTAGGTGTGATAAGTAGCCCCTGACGATTTTAGATCAGAGGGTGATGTGCTTTAGGAAGATCATTTCATAGCTTTGTGGATAATTGATTTTAGATAGAGGTGGAGAGTAGGGGAGGGAGGGAAATGGAGGGAGCTCATAATGTGACTTTTTTTTTTTAGTAAAATAGGAAATATATCTTGCTAACAGGGAGAAGGGTCAGAGTAGTGTAAGAGATTGAAGATTCACAAAGTCTGGCGAAGCCGCTGTGGGATGTAAGTCAGCCAGGGACGAATAAAATGATTGCTGTAGTTGAAAGTAGATGATAAATCTGTAGTAGATCCAGTCATGGTTGTTCGGTAGTAAGGAGCAGAGAAAGTAAATGGTGGGGGGTAACCCAGGCAGTATGGGCAGTGACAGTACGATAAGGGGCTGTATGGATCCCTTCTGTGAAAATGAAAGTGGGAGGTGATAGATTCAGAAAGCAGGAAGGGCTAAAGTGGCTGGAGGTCTGGAGTTTCAGTCTTGGAACTTGAATCCTTCCTAGAAGGAAAGAAGGTCAAGTTATGGCTCACGAGCCTCATACTATGCAGGAGATCCTAACAGCAGTAAAAGTTATTTCCAGCAAAGCAAGTCAGCTATTGGCTCAAGTATGGTGGTAAATAAAACCTTGAGCAAGTTACTTAACCCCAATTGCTTAAAAAATTAAAAAAAATAAAATAAAAAATTTGCTAATTTTTAAAAATCTCAGTATTAATTAGGTGCATATGGCACTACTGTACTAAGTACTAGAGGGATTTACAAAATCTAAAACAAGGTCCCCGCATTCAAGGAGTTTATAATCCAGTTGAAATGACACATGAAAATGTAACATTTTTCCCAGTTCCAGCCTGCATTACCGCAATCACGGATACATTAATCATTGAGACACCAACACGAAACAATGATGGAGGAAATGTAAAATGCATTGCAGAGCTAGTTCTCAAACAGAATGCACAAACTTGGCTATAGGAGTTGAGAAAGTGACATCTCCACGAGCTGGGCCAATCAGAGAAAATGTATGGAGGAGTTAGGATTGGAGCTGAGTTTCAGACAGCAGATAGGGCTTTGGAAAATGGTGAAGAGGGAAGGGCATCTCAAACCCTTCCAGGTATAAACAAAAGTCTTGGTGTATTTTGTAATTCTTAATAACATCCTGAAAGATGTGGTTAAAATTAGGCCTTTATAAAAAATGTTGGAAAAAAATCTTAAGGGTATTTTTTCTTCTATATAATATGTAAGCATTTGGCTGAAAGTGTAAAGCTCAAGACAGCTGTTCCTATGACTTGTTTTTAAACATCTGAATGTTGTAGGTGTACTGTTTTCTTTGATATAAAGACAAGTTATAGCTGTGAAATTCCAATTTCAGTGGTAGCAGTTTTTTTAAGGGAAAAATCTTCGGGAAAATTGGAAGAGACTGATCAATACATGTCCAGCCTATAGGAATCATGGGACCATAAGATTTAGAGCTGAAATGGACCTTAAGGATTATTTAGTCCACCATCCTCATTTTATAGAGGAGGAAACTAGATCCACAAGGTTAATTCAAGGTGATGAAAAATAGCTGACAAATTGGGAAAGTGGCATGTTCTTTAACCATATATTTTTTTTAAATGAATGCTGGAAGCCTAAGAAATGCCTCCATTGGGATTCTAAGCAGAAGTGAAGATCTGAGTATGTGATCTTTCAGAGATACTGTGGATATAGAAATACTATAGAAGAATATAGCCTTAGTGTTAGAACTATAAAAAAGAATGAAGGGGCGGCCAGGTAGCACAGCAAGTAAGAGCACCGGCTCCAGTGTTGAGAAGACCTGGAGATCGAATCCTGGGCTCAGACACTTAGCACCCACCCAGAAACACCTGGCCGTGTAACCTTGAGCAAGTTACTTAACCCCAATTGCTTAAAAAATTAAAAAAAAAAATAAAATAAAAAAGAATGAAAAACAGTTCCTACTCACAAAGCACTCTCATTCTAATTGGAGAAGACAACAGACATTGGAAGGCTTAGTACAGGGAGAATGGAAAGGCCAGGAAATCCTTGTGGGGTGGTAGCAGGCAATGGCAAACCCCAAGGTACTTTAGACCCTTCACAGGTCAGATAGCAGTGCCTAGGACCTAGTAATAGTAGGGTTGATGAGGTAAGGCTTGGGGATCCTCCATCTCATCCTTTTAAGGAAGGATTGTAGCTAATGATTTTGGTTCATCCAAGGAGTATGAGAAGCCATATTTGCTCTGTAGTGGCAGGGCCTGAGGGGGCCCACCAATATTGAGAAGTGGGGGATGGGTCCGAGGGTCTAAGTAGAGCTAGGATTCTGGATTCTTTCCCACATGAGAGGATATTGGGGGTTGGGGGAAGGCAGCATCCAGCCAGTAATGGGGAAAAGGATGGGTGGAAGCAAGAAGGTTGAGGAAGGGCCTCTGCTGGCAGATTTTCCTTTCTGGTGCACTGTGGGACCTGAGGTGGCTGGGGTAAGGGAGGCAGAAAGGAGTACCCCAAATTATGTACTAATGCATTCCATACTAGGTACACCCCAGAGTTCTAATGGATTTTGCCCCAAATTCTGGAATCCAATGGGACATACTTCCCCAGAGCAGTCTAGAGAGCTCTGTACTTTTACATTAATGTTCTCTTCTGGCCTTCTGCCATACAGGGTAGCCCTTCCTCTAGACTTCCTTTACCTAAGGGCTCCTCTCCCAGAGTCCTGCCTTCTCCTTCTACAAACTTCCCCAAAAGCATAAGTAGGTCCCTCTGAAACTAAGCCTCCTCCCAGGGCAACTGCCCTGTACTGTCTCTGCATGCCCTTTGTCCCTTTCCAGCCTCCCACACTATAAGACAAGTCCTGGATGGTTCCAATGGGAGCCTTCAGTTACCCATAACTTGATGGGTGGGATACTGCCTGAGGAGGATACAGTCTTTAAAATTCTATGAACAAATATGTAGCCATGTTCACAGTACAATTATAGTAAATACAGCATTCTGGCAGGAAAGAGAAAGCTTTTATTATGATGTCAAGAACCAATATGAATTTAATATATTTTAGAAACTGAAACCATGCCAACATGTAGATCAAGGGGAAAAGTGGAAAGGAAGGGTTAAATAACCTTGAAAAATGTTTATATTTTATGGAAAGCAGGGAAAAGTGTACATTCAAATTAACAATACTAGATAATTGAAGCAAAGCACTTAGCTAACTGGAAAAAGTTAGCAGTAGTGAAGAAAGTTTGTTTTAATTGTATGAAAATAATATACAAGTGAGGAGAAGGGATAGCAGTGCAATAGTCCAGTTCATACTTGACTGAGAAAAGACCTGGAAGAATTCTGGTTCTACCATTAATTTGTTATGTGACCTTGGGCAAGTCACTTGCTCTCTGTGCCTTAGTTTCTACTAAGATTATATCCCATTTATTCCAGACATATTGTGTTTTTAGGTAGTTGTTTGTATGTTGGCTCCCCTATTAGGCTGTGAGAACCTCGAGCTCAAGAACTGTTTGGGGTTTTTTGAGGGGGCTTTCACACAGTAGGCATTTAATAAACATTTGACTGAATAGTAGGCATTTAATAAGCATCTGACTGACTGTTATGATGACTTTTGACCACAAGGTGGCAGAAGGCGAGAAGGCCCCAGTTCTGCTCTTGAACAAGGAAGAGGCTCCCTTGAGCAGTGTCTGACTTTATGCAAAAATGCTTAGACAATTTTTACTCCTCCACCCACCCCTAGTCTTCTCTTCCTCAAGGCCTTCATGGTCATTTTGAGATATGCTAACGCCCCAAGGCCAGTGAGTCTTCCCTATTAACCAGAAATGATGGGCTAAACCAAATAATATGGTAACTGCGTCGTTACCCAGTCTCCAGACAATGCAATGAGAGAGGGAGAGGATGCATTTCCTGTCTCTAGGACCACAATCAGTCATTACAATTGCATTGTCTTTGGTTTCACCTTACCAGTCTTTCATTTATAGCCCTAGGTCTCACTGTAGGTCTGGCTATGGGCATCATCCTACCACCTTCCCAACCAGAAAGGGACAAACCTCTCTTCCACCTGGGACAGCTGGGATCTGACCTCCTGTAGTCTCTTCCCCTCCCCCTTATTTTTCTCCTTTCTCTCCCTCCCTCCTGGTCTCTGTCTTTCTATTTCTATCTCTCCACTCCCACTCTTGGTAGGGATAGGGAAGGGGAAGGGAGGTGGAGGAGGAGTAGAAAGGAAATGCTTACCACCTTTCTTTTCAAGTAAACCAATCATACCTGGTGATTACACCCAATACAAATGGATAGAATCTCAGGGTGTAAGAAGGGCAAATAGAAAGAGAGTCCTAAGTTCCATCTGAATTCTGCTCTTCAGAGTTTAGTTATGAAACATTCAGGATAGATGGCTTATAAAATGTGCCCCGAGGTAGTCTTCTTGACTACAAAACCAGGAATGGAATCCTGGTTAATGATATATTCTGTGAAACAGTGGGAAATCGATTCTTTATCTAAATGAAACAAGTTTAACAACAACAGAAACAAGTGAAAGATAGTCAATCACAGTGAAAAAGAGTCAATAGTATATTGACTTTGATTAATGATAATAATAAACATTGATTAAATGCCTACTATATGCCAGGGGAGAAACAATTGAGAAAAAAAAAGCTAGCTCCCTGCCTTCAAGAAGTTTACAATCTAATGGATAAAGGCAAGACACAAAAGGAAGATTAAGGAGATGGGGCACCAGAGGATGCACAGGATGGGGACATCATGATGATAGTGGAGGCAAAATCAAGCAAACAGCTGAAATGAGATAGTTGGAAATTCTAAGCCCTTTATAAAGGGAGGCTTTGCAAGGAGCCCTCCCATCAGAGGGGACAAGCAACTGAGGGCGTGTTGATTACCAAAGATCCATGGAAAGGGAGTAGAAAGCTCTAAGGGCAAAAAATTCTCTGTCTCAGCGGGGGGGAGGGGGGGGAATGGAAAGAGAAGATGCCCTCAACTGCTATGGGAATGAATAGTACTGAAGTACTTTGCAGACTGTGAGGGAGATGTTCATTGCCAATATTTTATTCTATTGCTCTACTTACTAATACCCCATTTGCCTCCCATGGACATCTGGTTTCACTTGCATAGTCTATCTATTCTCTGTCTCCTGGTTTTCTCCAAATTTCATGTGGCTGCAAGATCTCATACTCTCTTGTCCCCAAGCCCCACAACTGCAATGGTGAACTCTCTTCTTCCCACCCCACGGAGTTCTCTCGATCCCTGGAAGCTTGAGAGAGGAACTACACAGTCATTGTGTAAATGGTTTTGCTGGTTCTGACTCCTTCACTCTGCATCATTTCATACAAGGTCAAGTTTATTTTCTGAACTCAAGTGTAAGATTTTGCATTCATCCATATAAAATTTCATCTCATTAAATTCAGCCCCATGCTCTAACCTGTCAAGATCTTTTTGAATCCTGTCACCCAGCATTAGTTTTCTCTTCCTTTGTCATCTGAAAATTTGCTTAGGATTCTTATTTATGTCTTTATTCATTGAGAAAAATGTACAGTACCATTCCAAGCATGGATGCCTGGAGCACTCCACTCCACTTGACCTTCCAAGTTAAAACAGACCTATTAATCACTCTTCTTTGGGGTTAGTCATGTATGAACTCATCTAACTGTACTAGTGTTGAGACTCCTTTTTCTTACAAAAATAGCATGGGAGACTTTATCAGATGCTTTGCTAAAATCTAGGAAAAATAGATTAATAGTATTCTGATCTATTTGTTTAGTAACCTTGTCAAAAAGCATGACTTCTTCCTGGTGAAATCTAGCTTCATCTGTTATCGCCATTTCCTTTTCTAGATATTTACTAACCATCCCTCTAACAATATGTTCTGGAATTTTTATAGACTTCATTCCCTTCCTGTTTTTGCAAATCGGAACATGTGCTCTTCAATCCTGTGGCACTCCTCCTGTTCACCACAAACTTAAAAAAAAGTAAACTTAACAATAAGCAGCATGAATATTTCAATATATATAGAGCAGAAAGTAGGCTTATAGATGAAATCATCACAGCAAAGATTTAGTCATCACTGACAGTGGCTCAACAATCTTATCTTCCTGTTCTTTTGTGACCCATGGGATATAGTTCATTTGGACTGCATGACTTGAACTCACAAAAAAAAGCTTTCTTATCATTTCAATTATCTCACTTATCTTTGCTATCAATTCTCCTTTGGTATCAGCCACTTTTATATTATTTTTTTCTGGATAAAAAAAAATTCTCCTTAGCAAAAATAAATAGAAACAAAATAAGAATGAGAGGAGAGAGAGAGAAAGGGAGGGAGGAAGAAAGAAAGAAGGAAGGAAAGGAAGGAAGGAAGGAAGGAAGGAAGGAAGGAAGGAAGGAAGGAAG
>NW_027187205.1:325803-333009 GCF_028583685.1 Petaurus breviceps papuanus
AAGGAAGGAAGGAAGGAAGGAAGGAAGGAAGGAAGGAAGGAAGGAAGAGAGGAAGGAAGGAAGGAAGGAAGGAAAGAAGCTCCGGTTTTTCTGTCATCAATTATTATCATCCTGTCATTCCAAGCAGCAGTTCTACTCTTCCTTGATCCTCCTTTTTTCTCTTCTGTAGTATCCCCCCCAACCCCCAATATTCTCTTAAGACCTTTTCTGTTGTCCTAGACTTTCCTCATCAGTCTGAGCTCATTCTGTACTTCAGTACTCTTCATTTCTACAGTATCATGTCATGTAAATGTATTTGTCCTCTGTTAACCTTTGCTTCCATTTTCTATACATGATTTGTTAAATTGGTTTATGTGTATCTGAAAAGGTTTTTTTAGACAACACTCTTTTTTCTTCCTCATTGGAATTATTTTTGTGTCCTCAGTTTCACTCTTGACAGCTTCCCATCCCTTCTGAGCTGACTTTCCCTGTAGAATTTTAGTCTGTGAGATCCTATCTAGTTTTTCTCTAAACTCTTTGAAATCTGCTCTTCCAAAATCCAGAGTTCATGTCAGACTATTTTTAGCTTCCTTTTCCTTCTTGATTCCAAATTCTAAGATGAAGCAGCTGCTTCCTCATAAGGTTTTCATCAAGGCTATTTCAGCAACCACTTTTTCCTTGTTGGTAAGAATCATGTCCATAATAGAATTTGCCCTTTATTTCTTGCACCTTTTGAAGAATGTACCCCTCCCTATGCCCACCCTCCCAGCCAAAGGGAACTCAGCTAAAAGAAGCCTATTGTCTTGACTGATGTTCCCTGGGGTAGGCAAGAGATAAAGACTGGACCCCTTAGCCCCATTAGAATGGGAGTCAGACCTATGGCTTTGGAGAGTAGACTAGCTGTTCCACCACTCTTAAGAAAAAAAAAAAAGAATAGAGCCTGGTTTGTAATATTTGGAGGACTCTGCCAAAAGAAAAACACCTTGACAGCTTCATGCCCTCACACTGAAGGCACCCAAATAGAACTTTTGGGCTCTGGGGGATCAGGGACCAGAAGGGCTGCCCCATTCAGCAGGAGAGTCAGCTCTGCCTGCTTGTGCGACACTTCCTACCTCACCAAGATGGAGCCGGTTCACTGCCCATTGGTAGCTCACTTTTTGCTTCTCCATGCCAATGTCTGTGGTCTCTTGAAAATCTCTAATCTCTGTCCGTCCCCCCCCCCCCTTCATTGTGTGAAGAGGCAGAATGGTCGGCAAATCTGCCAGTAAGTCTGAGTTTGCTCTGAATAGAGACTGGATGGGGAGGCTCAGTGGGTTGGAGCACAGTGACAATAATGGGCAGTTTGTGAGTTCAAACCTTGTGGCATCAGTCAGCTTCACTCACAGAAATTTTCACCTTTGAAAATCAGTCCCTCAGAAGTGTGTTTACTTGAAGATCAATAGGGTGTGACCTCAGTGTACTCTCTCTGTCAATGGAGATGTAGCTTGTAGTACATGCCCTGGTAATGGTAAGGAGAGACTTCATTGGTATGGAGCAAGGAGTTCTGAACCTGGGGGCCACAGAACCCTAAAGAACACAGATCACAGGAGGTCCCCGGACTTGGATGGGAAAAAAAAATTATATTTTTATTTTCATGAACCTCTAGCTGAAATTTAGTATTTCTTTTAATTATGAATGTAGGCAACAAAAAGAAGGGGTCCACAGGCTTCACTAGGATGACAAAGGGTCCATGAAAAACACAGAAATGGTTAAGAATTCCTGCCATATACAGAATCTCACAATCACTGTGAAGGGATTCTGGGTATCTCTCAGATAGAAAGGAGGATGGCTGTTTTCTGCCCTCTGGCCTGTGATAAACCCAGAACAGTAGAGGGGGACCATGGGATCCTTTTCCATCAGTGTCAGTCAAGAGGTTTGGAGCAGCCCCATCTTGAGGCAGGAGGATAGACAGGATGGCCACTTAGGGCCCCATCCAACCCAAAGCATCTATAAACATGGGAATATGTAGATTTAGAGTTGGAAAGGACCTTGAAGGCTACATAGATTAAGCCCCTTCATTTTTAAAATAGTATTTTATTTTATTTTTTCAAATTACATGTAAAGTTTTCAACATTCACTTTGTAATATTTTGAGTTGCAAACTTTTTTTCTCCCTCTCTCCCTTCGCCCCTCCTCAAGCAATCTGATATATAACTCCTGCATTTCACAAGTGAGGAAAATGAAGCTATCTCAACTTTCAAGTGACTTCCCCAAGGTTACACAATTGATATATGTCAAAGGTAGTGTTTGGGGCAGCTAGGTGGTACAGTAGATAGAGCACTGGGCTTGGAATCCGGAAGACTCTTCTTTCTGAGTTCAAATCTGACCTCACAGACAGTTGCTAGCTGTGTGACCCTGGGCAAGTCACTTAACCCTGCTTGCCTCAGTTTCCCCATCTGGGGAAAGAAATGGCAAAGCACTCCAGTATCTTTGCCAAGAAAACCCTAAAAGGGGTCACACAGGACTGAAAAACAAAATAACTAAACAAAAACAGTGTTTGAATCTGGGTCTTTCTCCAAGTCCGATACTCTAACCACTATGGTGCTCTGCCTCTTGGGAGCCCCCAAACCCTGACTCACCTTGGCCTGAAGTCTCTGTGGCTATAAAGGAAATTTAAAGGCTTCTCATCAAAAGGGTGAAAGCAGGACAGAAGGTCAGCCAGCTAGGACAGGATGGCCAGCAGAGACTCGACACACCCTCTCCAGAACAGTAGGACTTTTCCCTCCTTCGGAAAAGAGCTTGTGCCAAGACTTTTGTTTGTAACCCTTTGGGGGTATGCTGAGCAGCATTCCTGCCTTAGGTCAATGACCAGGAGTAACTCTTGGCCTCAAGTTCCCAGACTGAGGTCCTTTGAATAAATAATCTTCTCCCCCATGGTCTCCAGGGGCAAACCTGAGGTCATATATCTAGGCCAAGAGTTCCTCTGGGTAGGATTAATCTGGATTAGAAATTTCTCAGGATAAGATTAAGTAGGCAGCAAAACGTAGGGGAAAAAACCCAGCCTGGGAGTTCAGACACCTGTGTTTTATGCTCAGTTTTACTAGTAACTAGCTGCCTGTCTTTATATAACTTACTTCCTCTTTCTGGGTCTCATATAATTATTGGATGATTGATCAAGAGCTGGAATTGATCCTAGAGATCATCTAGTCCATCCCCTTCATTTTACACATGAAGAAAATGAAGTCCAGAGAGGTTAATAGACTTGCCCAGAGCCACACAGCTAACACGGGATTGAGCTGAGATTTGAATTTGGGTCCTCTGATTCTAAATTAAATGGTCTTTTTAAAAAAAATTCTGATGTTTACCACTCAGTTTACCACATCCTTCTGTAGGCATGAAGAAATCAGGAGCTGTCTCAGGTGATGCTCTTCAGAGAAGTATCTTTAAGCTATATGTAGCCATTAACTCATTCCAAATCTGATATACTCACTGTGGTTTTTAGGAGCAACAGAATCAGGCACCTGTGACTACCACCACTTATGGCAACTCTACAAGGGCAGGTGAGCCGGAACAACATAGCTGCTCAGCTTTCTCCACTCCCTGATCTTCCCATTCCCTCTCTTAAAACATTTTAAAGTTACTTTTTTAACTAATAAGAATTTATTTTCTCTCCTTCCCCAATTAAATAATAAAAAAGAAAATTCTAACAACTCATACATAGTCAAGCAAAGTAAATTCCCATATTGGCCAAGTCCAAAAATATATGTCAAATTCTGCACTTGGTTTCTATCTCTGCTATATCAGGAGGTGGTGACAGGCTGCTTCAGTCATCAGGAATCATGGCTTGTCGCTGAAATTCTTTCAAAGATGTTTTCCATTAAGCTGCTGTCTAAATAAATTTCTTTCTAAATAAATCTTTCTTCAGCTTGCTGCACTCTTCCTCACTTCATAAAGTTCTTCCCAGGTTTCTCTAAAACTGTCCATTTCATAAATTCTTGTGGCCCCAAATTCCATTTCATTTATGTAGCAGAACTTGTTTAGTCTCTTTCAACAGGTGGATACCGCTTTTGTTTCCATTTTTTAGCTACTACAAAAAAGCTGCTATTTTTGTAAATATAGTCTTTTTCTTTTTTCTTTGCTGTCCTTGGGATATAGGACTAGTAGTTCCCTGGGTAAAAGATATGCATAGCTCAGTGACTTTGGGGACATAGTTCCAAATTACTTTTCAGAATGGTTGGACCAATTCTTAGTTCCATCAACAGTGCATTAGTGGGGCAGCTAGGTGGCCCAGTGAAGACAGCACTGGCCCTGGAGTCAGGAGGATCTGAGTTCAAATCCAGCCTTGACACTTAACATAAAACTAGCTGTGTGACCTTGGGTAAGTCACAACCCCAACTGCCCTACCTTCCCCCCTCCAAAAACCAAGAAGCCAAAAGACCAGTGCATTAGTATGCCTGTTTTCCTGTAGCCCCTCTAACATTTGTCATTTTCTCTTTTTTTCATCTTTTATAATCCGATGAGTGTGAGAAGGAACCTCAGAATTTATTTAACTTGCATTTCTTTAATTTTTTTGGAACATTTTTATATGATTGCCAATAGCTTAGATTTCTTTTTCTGAAAATGCCTTTTGATATCATCTGACCATTTATCTACTGCCCCTGCTACTATGTTATACTGCCTTAGTAATGGGACTTCTGAGTCATGTGATCAACAAGATGGTGGACTAGACATTTTCTCTGCTCCCTTAGATCTTTCAAAACTCCCCAAAACCAGAATTATGTGCTAAAGATAAAGCAACTTCAGCTGTTTTCACGGTCTAGGACACCTTGAATTTAAAGGAAGATTAAAGACAAATATTTAGGAACTGACACCTACCTTGAGCTCACTCAGGACCTTCTTATCCACCATCCACTATGGTATCAGCCATGAGGCTGTAGTAGCCAAGTCAAGGACTTGACGCACAGGCTTAGAATAAAACCTAACGCCACATCCCGCCCCCACTTATGCTTTCTAGTACCATGGAGACCCTTCAGGCTACACAAGCTAGCTGGGGACAGGATGGACAGATGCCCATGGCAACAGCATTCTGTGCTTCGAAAGATCTCTGCAGGGGAACCAAGGAACAGAGGGAAAAAGGTAGGACACATGTCTGGGCTTAAAGTATGGCTCAACCCACTTCCTCACAGAGCTCCAGAGAGCCAGAATATAGAAACTGACTATGTAGCATCAGTGCAACAACACTGAAGCAGGACAGGAGGGACAGAGAGAAAAAGCATTTAGATAATTTTTATTTAGCACTTACTATATACTAGGCACTGTTTTAAGTGATTTACAAATATTATCTCATTTGATCCTCACAACAACCCTGTGAGGTAGGTGCTTTTATTATCCATTTTACAATTGAGGAAGCAGAGGCAAAGAGAGATTAAGTAACTTGTCCAGGGTCACACAGGTATTAAATGTCTAAGGCTGAATTTGAACACAGGACTTTGACTATTATATAGCAGTACTATTGTCTACTGTATTATCTACTGTGTTACCTAGTTGCCTCTGTACCACCTTGCTGCCTTGGACATCAGAACAGGTTCCCATGCAAGAGTAGTATGCATTCTCTAAGTCTGAGGAAAGGAGTTCAGCTTTCAGCTAGGACAACAGATAGATCTGTTGCCCCAAAGGTACTTGGGGCAGAGATCTTGGTTGGTAAACCATCAATTGCCCAACATGGCAGAAAACTGAGATGTGACCCCCAAAGAAATCAGCATCAGTGGGGCAGGAATCAGAACATGAGCAATAAAGGAAAATAAGGGAGGGGAAATACTGAAATTACTAAAGAGTTTAGACCTTAAACATAAGCAGATAAATCAATAGGGAAAACATTAAAAGCAGAAGGAAATACAGCATCCAGATCTAGTAAACGAGTTCAAGCCTCTATAAAGAAATAATACAAAACAAAGAAAAATGATCTAACACTTAGTGAGTCAGAGAACCCTCTGAAATCTGAAGAGAACATGAAATACATGCAATTCCTAAATGGTCTTAAAGAGAAATGAAAATTATGGGAACAGAATTAATGACCTGCATGGCAAAAATGATGGGCGGAATGGAAAAACTGGAATCTACCATGACAAGACTCACCAAAGAAATAAAACAGAACAATAGTTTGTGAATACAAATATACAGAAGTAAAGGACAATCTAGAAGAAAAGAAGCAAAAAATAATAATACTAAAAGAAAAGATGCTCACTATATAAAATGATGGGACCAAGCTAACTAATTTCTAAATTACTTGCAAATCTAACCTGTGATTCTGTTTCTGGACTAAAGGGACCATCACCTCTTGTCATTTATTTTACTCTTCCCCACCCCCCCACCCCAGTCATGAGGTTTGATTGATCCTTCCCTGAACTGGTAAAGCAGTCCCCAGAGGGCTAGACCCTAGGAACATGTCCATGATTCAGATCAAAATTGCTTCTCCTCCCTACTCAGGGAAAACAAGGAACATGTACAACCATGCAATACTTTAAGGTAAGATCAATACTGTATAGGAACTGAGTTAAGTTTTGAGCTTATTCTCTCAAAGGCTGAGGGGTAGCGGGAAATATGTCCTTGATATATTAGAGGAAATATTTGCCCATTTGTTTTTGCTATATCTTTAAAGAAAATATCCCAGAGCTAATTGAGATAAAGTAGTTATATGAAATTGGGGCACCACTGGTCCCCAAAGTGAAGGAAACACAGCTGGTGGGACCTCAAGTCAATGGCATTAAAGATAAGAAAACCCTAAAACCCCATCAGGGAACCCTAGAAGCCTGAGGGGGAGATGTAGCCTGCCTACAGGCTACAGGAAAAGTAAACCAGGGCATATGTGCTTCATATAGTTATAAAAATAAATTTTTTATGTTTATGGAACTTCATTTATGAACTCATAGATCAGATGAGTTTTAAGGTTGCTTCCAGCTCTAAGATTCCATGAGAGACACAGAAGTAGAAAGTTAGGAAAACTAATGTGAACCAGAAGAGAGCAACTAAAGGAAACTTTGACACAACCCCCCCACCCCCATTCCTTTTCAGAAGTGAGGGACCCATAGGTATGGAACATTGCATATATTGTCGATTTTTTCAATGTCAGCTTCACTGATTTTTTTCCTCTTTCTCATTCTTCCTTTCTTTCTTTCTTTCTTTTTTCCTTCCTTCCTTCCTTCCTTTCTTTCTTTCTTTCTTTCTTTCTTTCTTTCTTTCTTTCTTTCTT
>NW_027187205.1:333019-354603 GCF_028583685.1 Petaurus breviceps papuanus
CTTTCTTTCTTTCTTTCTTTCTTTCTTTCTTTCTTTCTTTCTTTCTTTCTTTCTTTCTTTCTTTCTTTCTTTCTTTCTTTCTTTCTTTCTTTTTTTCTTTCTTTCTTTCTCTTAACATTCTTATAATATAATTCTTTTATATATATAATATATTTATATGTAATATATTTAATATAATTATATATAAAACATAATAGAATATAAATTCTTATAATATAATTTCTTTCTTTCTTAACATTCTTATAATAATAAGGAATGGTCCTGTGGGAAGGAGAGAGGAAGAGATAGAAGGGGAAATTGGGCAATGCAAAAACAAGAGATATCAATCAAAACAATTGTTTTAAAAAGAGAGGACCCCAGAGTAAGGTAGGTGTGCCCCTCTCCCTCTGCAGGGCTTGCCTGAGCCATACCTCACCACCACACCAGGTCCTTACCACACACCCCATGTACCCACCGTCCCCACCATCATCATTATCACTTCATTCCAGTTCAACAAACATTAATTAAATACCTCTTCCAAGCATTTTTCCATGTCAGGTATTGGAAATAAAATGATGAAAAACCACACAATTCTTGCATGAAGAAACTTACAATCTAGAAGGGAAGAAGCATATACATCTCTAACTCTTCTAGTTGGAATAAAATTCAGGGAGAGAGGAAGTGGTCACTTCTAGCTGGAGGGAACTGGGGAAGGTAGGGCCCATGAAGAGCATGCTACCTGATTAATCTGTCATTTACATCCCTTCCCAGTCATTATCCCCTGGAGTCTTTCATAACCCTTCCAGGAACAGGGAGCTTCATCAGCTCATTAGCTGTGGGTGCTCAGCCCTGTGCAGGGGGAGCCAGCCTTCCCATGGCTCTCACCTCCTCCCCACTAAGCAGTGACCGACAGTACCCTCTCTGGGTATTCACTGGGGTCAATGACAGTCTCAGTCACGGAACAAAGCATAAACAACCAGTGTATGTATCACTGGCCCTGTGTCTACATACACCCTGCCCCCTCCAGTGACCAGGAAGGACAATACCCATCAGGAAATCCCTGTGCAGCTAGGGAAAGACACTGGCTGTTATATGAAGATGGCTCTCAGAGTGTTGAAGTTTGCAGTCAGGAGTTGGGGCAAAATTATGACTTATTGTACTACGGGTGAGTTCATGAGCCAATACTGGTAAAGTCAACATCCCTCTATCAATCAATCAAGCAATCAACAAATATTTATTAAAATGGCTTGTGCCAGGCACTCTGCCAGGGGCTAGGAGTACAGGAACAAAGAAGGAAACAATCCCTGCGTGCAAGGGGCTTACTTTCCTATGGGGAAGAAACTGAACATGTGTGTACACAGAATGAATATAAAGAGGAGCAAGAAAAATACCTACAGAGCAGGTCCGTACAGGGCAGTGTGGAAAGGAGGGCATGAAGAGGTGGGCAGGATGTGTGTGTGTACTGGTGTGCTCATATGTTGATGTAAAGGCTTCATTGAGAAGGTGATACTTGAGCTGTATTCTATGAAGCAGAGATAAAAAGGGAGTGCATTCCAGTGCAAAAGGCACAGTGCAAAAATAGGAGAGGAAGTATTGTGTTTGAGGACTAGAGAAGCAAGTTTGGCAAATCATCGTGTGCAAAGGGAAAGTCATGTCCGATGAGGCTGGGGTCAGGTTGTGAAGGACTTTTATTATATTAGCTCAGCCTACCCATAAACAACTGCTGCTTTTCAATTATTTAGATCTGACTTTATTTGTGTAAAAAGTGTTTTGTAATTGTGCTTATGTAGCTCTGGGTTAATTCTGCAGGTAGATTCCCAAATATTTTATAATGTGGACAGTAACTTTTAAATGGAATTTCTCTTTCTATCTCTTGCTGTTGGGCTTTGTTAGTAATATACAGAAATGCTGATGATTTATGTGGGTTTATTTTATATCATGCAACTTTGCTAAAGTTGTTTTATTATTTCAAGTGGTTTTTTACTTGATTCTCTAAATATATCATCATACCATCTGCAAAGAGTGATAGCTTTGTTTCTTCTTTGCCTATTCTCATTTCTTCAATTTATTTTTCTTCTCTTAATGCCAAAGTTAAAATTTCTGTATCATATTGAATAACAGTGGTGATAATGAACATCCTTGTTTCACCCTTAATCTTCCTGGAAATGCTTCTAGCTTATCCTCATTACATACAAGGCTTACTGATGATTTTTGGTAGATGCTACTTATCATTTTAAGAAAAACTCCATTTATTCCTATGCTCTCTAATGTTTTTAATAGGAATGGGCATTGTATTTTGTAAAAACTTTTTCTGCATCTATTGAGATAATTATATGGTTTCCTGTTGATATTGTCAATTATACTGATAGTTTTCCTAATATTGAACCAGTCCTGCATTCCTGATGTAACTCCTAGCTGGTCATAGTGTATTATTCTCATGACAAGTTGTTATAATTTTTTACTAATATTCTATTTAAAATGTTTGCATTTACATTAATTAGGGAAATCGGTCAATTTTCTTTCTCTGTTTTGGCTCCTGCCGGTTTAGGTATCAGTACCATATTTGTATCATGTAAAGGACTTTAAAAGCTAAACAGAGGGGATTAGATTTTGTCCTAGAAGCAATAAGGAGCTTGTTGAGTAGAGAAGTGACATGATCAGATCAAGGCTTAAGGATAATTGTTTTGGCAGCAGCATGTAGGACAGAATGCAGCAGGGAGAGACTTGAGTCAGGGAGAACAGTCAGGAAGCTGCTGAAATAACCTTGTTTTTTAATCATTTCAGTAGTGTCTGTTTGTGACCGCATTTGGGGTTTTCTTGGCAAAGGTACTGGAGTGGTTTGCCATTTCTTTTGACAGATTACAGATGAGGAAAACTGAGGCAACCAGGGTGAAGTGACTTGCCCAGGGTCACACAGCTGGTAAGTGTCTGAGGTCTATTTGAACTCAAGTCTTACTGACTCCAGGCCCAGCACTCTACCCACTACACCATCTTGCTGCCTGAAATAACCTATGTGAGCTAAGGAGAACCTTAACTAAAGTTATATATGTATGAGGAGACAGAAGGGTTGCAAGAGGTATTGCAAAAGTCAACATGGTAAGTTTGGGCAACTACTTAGGTATGAGAAAGAAGACTTGAGGAAAACACTGCAATTATGAACCTGAGGATTGGAAGGTTGGTGATACCTTCAACAGAAATAGTGAAGTTTGGAAGAGAGAAGACTTTTGGAGAAAAGATGAGTTAAATTTTGAACATGGTTTAATATGTTCCTGGGGTATTTGAAATGCCCAGCAGGCAACTAATGATGTAGAAGGAAAGCCCCAGGGGAGAAGCAGATATAGAGATCTCTAAGTTGTCTGCTTAGGATTATAGTTAAAACCTATGTGAACTAATGAAGTTAGAAAATCAGAAAGGAGAGATAGACACAAACAGACAGACAGAGAGGGAAAAGAACTTTGAGGAGCATCCACAGTTAGGAAGCATGATATAAATGATGGGCCAGCAAAGGAGAAGAAGCAGTAAGACAGGGAGGAGAAGCAGAAGAGGGAAGTGCTATAAAAGCCCAGAGAGAAGAAAGTATCTGGGGTGCAGGTGGGGGTGGTAATGATTGAGAAAGATGAAGAATGAGAGGGAAAATCAGATCTTATAACTCTGGAGAAAGCTTCAGTTAAGTCATGGAGTCAGATGCCAATTGCAAGGAATTGAAGAATGAACGAGGGGGAAATGAAAGCAATGAATATAGAGAGTCGTCCCCCCTCCCCCCCACCCCAGGAATTTGAGAAAGTGTGGAGAGATAATGGATAATAACTTCAGGGGAGAGTTGGGTCTAGCGAAGTTTTTTAAGAATGGAGCGAACTTGGACATGTTCAAGTTATATGTGAAGTGCTTTGCAAACCTTAAAGAGCTACATAACTACTATTATGAAGGTAATAGGAAAGGAACTAGGGAGAAGTTGAAGGAGTGTGTGTGTGTGTGTGTGTGTGTGTGTGTGTGTGTGAAAGAGAGAGACAGAGACAAAGAGACAGAGACAGAGAGAGACAGTGTAGTAAATAGGGAGTAGTAACTAGTTAACTAGGGAGAAGTTGAAGGAATGTGTGTATGTGAGAGAGACAGAGACAGAAAGAGATAGAGAGACAGAGACAGAGATAGAAAAAGAAAGACAGAGACACAGAGACAGAGGATGATTGAAGTTTTAATCTATTCAAGAAGATGGAAGGGGATGGAATCAAACATACAGGTTTGACTTTGACCTTGTCAAGAAGGGCCATCTCTTTGTCATCGACATGGGGAAAGGGAGAGAGAAAGGGTATGGTGTCAAGGGATTTTGAGAAGAAGAAAGTTGAAGAAGAAGAACCTCAAAGTGTATCTTCTCAGTTTTTTTCAAGTAAAGTAAGAGGCACGGTCTACAGCTGAAAGAAGGGGGAAAGAGAAAGTTTGGAATAGCTTCCATGAGGAATAAGATAGGGAATCACTTAGGGGAGGAGTTAAAGGACTGCCTTGCTTCAGTGAGTACCCTGTTGAGTAATATGAATTTATAATATACCTGGTTCAGAAACTTCCTCCAGATCCACTTAGCATCTGATGAGTAGAAGTGGAGGAAATAGATGGTGGGAGTAATACAAGGCTGAATATTGGCGAGAAGTGAGTGACAATGGGACAGTGTGGAGTTGAAACGGATAACTATAGACTTGGTATTGGAAGAGGAAGAAAGCAAAGTCAGAGTCAGGGTAAATGGTCTGAGAATGGATTGAGGGGTGGTGACATTGGAGATCTCAATGAAAATAAAGATGAGGTTTAGGAGCATTGAGGTATAGGGAGAAATGGAATGACAAAAGATTGTGTTCAGATAGAGGAATGTATAACTCCAAATTTAGTTAAGTATGTGAGCTTAGGAAGACTGAGGTATTCTTTTGTATTAGAAATCACATGTGGAGAATTTCAGAGGAAGATTTCATGATGAGAAAAATCCAAATATGGATTTATTCAAATATGTTATTGTTCAAAAAGGCAGTTGATAGTCTACAATTGTATTAGAAATTGCAGCCTTCATATAAGATAACCATAGTAGTACAGGGTACTAACAAACACAAACACACATGTTTTATATATTTTATGTCTATATAAATATCTATATGATACACACACAAAAGTATATAATTTACATATATTGATGTTGATGTGTTGTGATAGTAATGGAATGTAGAGATTCCCCTGTATTGGCTTGGTTTTCAAGTTGATTGTGTTAAAACCCAGAGCTTGTTGATCCCACCTGTGGGATGGGCTTGTTGGTGTGAAAAGGAGTCCTGAACTGGGAGGAGCTGGTGACATAGATTTGGAGAGACACAAGAGAGAGGCAGAAGAACTTTTTGGAAGCAGCACCTCAAGGAGGCAGAGAGAGACTGAGAGAATTGCTGGGGGCCACTTTGAATTGCCCTGGACTTTTGAGACCTGCCCCCTGAGCTGCCAAGGACTGAGGAGACATGGCTGTTTTGCTGGTACTTTGTCTGTTTTGATGTTGTTTTGCCAGATTTGTCCACTGGTGATAGACAGTCCTTTTGTTGAAGAAGTCCTGGAACCTGGCTTTTGGTTAAGAAGCCCTGAGACTGTCCTGCAGACAGAGAGTGAATACTGTCCACTGGTGAAGGACAGTGCTGTTGTTGCAGGGGTCTGGAGACTGTCCTGCAGACAGAGTGAATACTGTCCACTGGTGAAGGACAGTGCTGTTGTTGCAGGGGTCTGGGAACCTTTCTGTTGGTTCAGAAGCCCTGAAGAAGGATTTTCTTGTTGTATGTTTACAGAAATCCTGGGAGAGGGTTTTGCTAATGTTTTCAGGAGTTCTAGGACTGTTCTGCAGACAGAGGATGAATTAATGAAGAGACTGGCAATGTATCTTGTGGCCTTGCTAAGCCTGGTCTCCCCAGGAACTAAGATTGCTGAGAACTTGCCTCCTGTCAAGATGAAGAAAAGACCTCCATTTGGGTATTAAGTGCTGTGCTTAAACTTGATGTAACTCTGGGGTAGATTCAATTGTGATCCAGGGGTGGGGAACTTTTGACCTTTTTGTGCTCTGTGATTGAACAAATGAAGGTACTTTACTTATGTTTGGAAACTAATCTCCATTTGAGAAGAGGGGTTTTGTGGTGGACTAAATGAAGGTACACGCCTAGGGGTGGAGTAGTATTTAGAACAGGGACTTTGTAATTGATTGAATGATTGGAAGGTCCTGGGGTGGGGTAGTACTGGGAGATTATTTAATCACCTTTAGTAAATGCTGTATTTTGAATGATGTCATGTTTTGACCTTCTCTGTTCTTGGTTTGTCACTGAATAAAATGGAGAGCACCTATGCTGGTATTCTGAACCTTGGGAAGTTGCCTTTGCTTGACATTACATTACATGTGTCTATATAATATTTTGTGAATATATTTATTTCTATGTATATATAGTGCATATAGGACAGTGTAGAGTTGAAATGGATAACTATAGTATTGGAAGAGGAAGAAAGCAAAGTCAGAGTCAAGGTAATGATAATACAGGTAATACATAAATTATGTATATGTAAATATAAAGATGAAAGTATATTATGTAAATATCATGTAAATCATAAGTAAATCTATGATATATAAACATGTGCCTAGATGTATTATGTTGATATTGATATAGACATGTATGAATTTATATATCTTTACAAAGAAATTGCTATTAAATTTGGAGCATCTGGGCATCAAGGTTAGAAAGAAATTAGTGACTTGGATTCCTATTTTTGACAGCATACTTTGCTGTTTGAAGGTTGTAGCCCACGAGGTCAACTTCAGTTGTGGTCAGAATTCCAGAACAAGTGATTAAAAGTGACAGTTGTAAATATTTCAAGAAGGAAGTGATCATCACAAATACCCAGTCTGTGTTTATCAAGGATGGGACAGGGCAGGTTAGCCTCATCACTGTGGACAGATCAGGGGAATGCCATGCATTGAAGAAGAAGGGCAGTTATGATCCCTTACAGAACTGGCATCCTACCAACTTTCAGTAGTCTGGAACAGGGGGACTAAGCTTATTATGAATAAAGAAGTTTATTGTGGATAAATGTAAAACTCTGCACTGGGGTTTACTAGAGCAACTGTAGATGATAGGGAGGCTTAGCTTAGCTAGACAGTGGTTGACATTTTGGGGTTTAAATAGACTACAAACTCAATATTAGTGAAAAATGTGATATGGAGCTTTAAAAAAAAAAACAGCTCTTTTGATCCTAGGCCACATTAGTAGGGACCTCATGATATATACAAGGGAGGTGAATATACTGTTGTATTCCCTCCTGTTCAGAGCATATCTGGGATATTCTATTTGCTTTTGTCTATTGTATTATAGGAAAGAAGACATTATAAGGCCAGGAAAGGCAGCTAGCCTTGGGGCCAAAAAGAGTACCTGCTGCTTCTGACACAGACTAGCTGTGTGACCCTGGGTAAGTCATTTAACTTCTCAATGTTCTAGGCTACTCTCTATGATTATAAATTGCAGAGAAGCATAATGAGAGTTTGTCCAGCCTGGAGTTCTCTTCACCAAATAAAATCACAGATCTGGTCCACTATTCCTTTCCTATTGACAATTCAGAGTGATTCTTTTTTTTTTTAATTATTTTTTATTGAGCAATCAGGGTTAAGTAACTTGCTCAAGGTTACATGGCCCAGTTATTCCTGGGTGTGGTGCTGAGTGTCTGAGCCCGGGATTCGATCTCCAGGTCTATCTCAACACTGGAGCCAGTGCTCTTACTCGCTGTGCTACCTGGCCGCCCCCAGAGTGATTCTTGAGGAGGGCAACCAAGAGAGCAAGGAAGTTGAAGATCATATCCTATAAGGGGCCATCAAAGGAATTGGAGATTTTCAATGTGGGGGATACCAGGCTTAAGAACGCTGGTAGCTGTCTTCAAATGTTTGAAATGTTGTTGGGAAGAGGGGTCTGACCCATTTTGCTTAGCCTCTGGGCAGAACTAAGAACAGTTCATGGTAGGTATAAATTTAGATTCAGTAAGGGAAGATTTGGGGCAGCTAGATGGTGCGGTAGATAGAGTATTGGGCTTGCATTCAGGAAGACTCAGCTTCCTGAGTTCAAGTCCGGCCTCAGACACTTATTAGCTGTGTGACCCTGGGCAAGTCCCTTAACCCTTCTGCCTCTGTTTCCTCATCTGGGGAAAGAAATGGCAAACCACTACAGTATCTTTGCCAAGAAAACCCCAAATGGGATTATGAAGAGTTGGACATGACCAAAACAACTGAACAACATGGGGAAGACATACCTAACAATTTAGCCATCCAAAAGTGCAGTTGGCTGTCTCAAGTGGTAGTGAGTTCCCTGCTTCTAGAGATTTTCAAGTACTGGAAGGTGGAAAGCACCTTGGAAGCCACCCATCCCAACCCCTTCATTTTGTAGACACAGAAACGAAGGCCCGGGGGGGGGGGGGGGGTTAGGTTACTTGCTCCAGGTCACATGTGGTCAGAGGTGGCATTTGAGACCAAGCCTTTATGCCACCATGATGGGGAAGACAGAGATTCCTCTTCAGTCTGGCTGATGACTGTTGAGGCCCCTACCATTCGATGAGATGCTGACAGTGCTTCATAAGATGCTCTACACAAAATAGGTAATTAATAAATATGCACCAGATATTTGTATTGTGTGGTGGCTGTTTAGGACAGCAAGGTGGCACAATGGACAGAGTGCTGGGCCTGGTATCTCGAAGACTCTTCTTCCTGAATTCAAATCCAGCCTCAGACACCTACTAGATGTGTGACCCTGGGCAAGTCACCTAACCCTGCTTGCCTCAGTTTCCTTATCTATAAAATGAGCTGGAAAAGGAAATGGCTAACCACTCCAGTGTCTTTACCAAGAAAACTCCAAATGAGATCATGAAGAGTTGGATGTGACTAAAAACAACAATGAACAACAACAAAAAATAGTGACTAGTTAGTCTGCAGTTTAGAGGAGGTAGAGAAAGCAGACACAAGCTAGAGGTTTGTCCAGGGAAGGTGTGGAGCTCATCTGGGCTTTAAATAGGGACTTGGGAGACCAGGTCAGAATCCTGGGTACTGGTAAGCCATTATTATGATACATTCTTCCACCCAAGGGTAGAGCTGAGGAAACCCAAGGCCAGATCACATCAGAAAGGAAGGAATAATCTCCAGGGGCTGATAAGGAAGACTGAGGGAATAATAGACCTAAAAAGAGGATAGGAATGTTCTGGAAGGCCAAGCACTGTACCAGGGATAAAATGGACTTGGGAACAATGAGGGGAAAGAGGAAGTGATTAGATAGCGGGGCCAGCAAACTCTGAGATGTCCCGCCCAGGTTCCTCCTCTCTCCAATAGATTGTCCTGCCCTGGAGAGTGGCCTTGGTGGTGTTTCTTTAGAGCAATTGAGGTTTCTGAGGGGAGGACAGACAGGCATTCCTAGTATCCCTAAGTCTCTGACCTTCTACCCTGGACTGGTAGTTGGATATTTTTCTTTCTGGCGCTGGGGGTTTATCCCATACCAAGCCCACTGTGGGAACCTTATCTGAACTTATACTTTGGAGTGAGCAGAATGAGGGGCTGCCATTCTCTGGGGGATAAAGACCGACATTTTTAGGAAGTGGCCCAGCTACTAAGGAAACCGGTACTGCTCTCATACACACCCTGTCCCATAGGGAGGGGGGGAAGTCACATCAGTCCTGCCTCCCTGCTTCTGGGGTATAAGAGTCACTGGGGGCTCTGGATGACCAGCCACTCTCTCCTAGGCCCCAAGGACCATGCTGGTGGCTGTTCTTCTCTCACTGGCCCTGCTGGGCACCACCGAGGCTTGCAAAGGGCAGTCATCCTCTTCCCAGACTGGCATTGTGTGCAGGATCACCAGACCAGCCATCTTGGTGTGTGAGTACCAACTGTGGGTCCCTCACTGGGGAAGAAGTGGTGCTCTTCAGAGTTGGGACAAGCCCTCTGGTTCTCTGAGCTGAGCTGAGCCCTTGTTAAGTAGCCAGCCCAGGGGGGAAGTGTTGGCTTTTCTTCTTCTTCTCAGTCAAGCTGCCTGCTAACCTGTAAACCCATTTCAAAGGTGGATTTTATACATGGGTTAAGACATCCAAAGAGAATGGGGGTGGGGGTGGGTCTTAAGAGCATCAATCCTCTTCAGGATTGCAGCATAGACATCAAATTATACTATAATAACTCTTCATTAGCCACACTTGGCTTATCCCAGGCAGCTATTTTAATTTCAGCTTGACTACTGGACAATCTGACCTCCACTGCATCTCTGGTGGATGATCAGAAAATTCAGATTCACTTTGTTACCAACCATGGACAAGCAGAACCAGGAGGGGAAACTTGCCCCAACGAGGAAAAATATCATACCAATGCCCCCTAGATGATCCTATATCCAGTTTTAAGGGAGCCATCTATGGCCAAGGTTTGGGAGCAAGTCTATGACTAGGGGCAGCTGGGTGGCACAATAGATAGGAGGCCTGGGGTCAGGAAAACTCATCTTCCTGAGTTCAAATCTGGCCTCAGATACGTACTAGCTGTATGACCTTGGGTAAGTCACTTAACCCTGTTTGTCTCAGTTTCCTCATCTGTAAAATGATCTGGAGAAGGAAATGGCAAATCACTCTAGTATCTCTGCTGAGAAAACTCCAAATGGGGTCACAGAGAGTCAGACACAACTGAAGTGACTTAACAACTATGACCAAAGCAAGAGAGGTGAGCCTATGGTAAAAGTCAGATGGTCAGTCCATCATCAAAGTTAGGTAGCATTCTATTGCTAGAATTCAAGGTCAACTCTGTCACCTTTGGCAACCTTCTTAAATCCATAGAAATCTTTAGGAAAGGATTTAAATGTAAGTGCTTGAGGGGTACCATAAGAAGTCTTACAGTAACATTTACTTCTGTTTCTAGTGAACCAAGAAACCACAAAAGTGATTCAGAAGGCATTCCAGCGTGCCACATATCCTGACATCAAGGGAGAGAGAGTTATATTTTTCCTGGGCAAAGTCAACTACGGTCTGTACAAGTGAGTCTAGGGGCTTGGTGAAAAACCAGATCATTCTTTGCTCTCTTTCCCATTTTTCATTCCATATCATATACATTGAGGGCCAAGATTGTGGGAAAGGGACAGCATGGGAGTCATTTGCCCAAGGTCACACCGAGTCAAAGGCACAACCAGACCAGAACCTAGGTTGCCTGACCACTTTCTCCCTGCTCTCAGTGCACCAGAGAAGAAGCCCTCACAGACACACCATCCTTTCTAGACGTGGGATGTTACTATAATGAAGCAAATGTCCCCACCTGCATGAAGGCACAGCTCTGAAAGCAAGCGGAACATTCTGTAGCACTACATAGACACATACCATTTTTATTAAAAACTAATGAATCAGAAGCACATTCAATGTGAATTGTCACATTCTTCTCATAGTTTAATTAGGTAAAGTTTATTGATGAATAGAGAGCTGGCCTTGGAGCCAGAAAAAGCTGGGTTCAGGTCCTATCTCTGACACATATTGGCTGTGTGACTCTGGCTGAGTTAACCCTTTGTTGTCCCAGGCACTTATCAAAGATGGAGTTACAGAGTAACTAATTATCTACCTGGGGAGAGACAATTTCCTCAGGGTGTGGCCCCTATCCCAATGAAATTAGAGGTCTGGGCCAAAAAGAATATAATAATAATAAATACATCTCAGTATTCATATATTTACATGTAAGTGTTTGATGCTTTGACCTTAATCCCTTTCTGAGCCCATTTTCCAACTTGCAAATGAGAAATTTGGGGTCAGATTATCTTAGAGGTTTCTTTTCCCTCTGACATTCCATGTTCTAAGAGTGGGCTAGTGGATAAAGAGCTGGCCTCAGAGCAAGGAAGACCTGGGTTCCAGTTCTCTTGATGACTCATCCTTGCTACATGACCCTGGGCAGATAAAGACCCTACATTGCAGAGACCTGCATTGGAGAAAATCTTCCTCCAGTTTCCAGTGGAAGGGAGTTTCTAATAGAAATGAAATTTCAGTCCTTAGTGGTTACATTTTCTATTCTCAGACTCCTTCCAGCCCCCATATTCTGTGATTCTTGGATTTGTTTGAGTAGTGGTGACTGGGGATACTCCTTCTGTTCTGTTTCTGTCCTGGACTCTGCCCCACCTCCACCCACCCCACCACGAGGTCTGATTTCTGTTTCCTCTCCCAGCATTCAGATCAGCAACCTGTCCATCTTCAGCAGCCAAGCAGAGCTGAAGAAAGATAAGAGCATAGACATTGCAATTCAAAATGTGTCGGTAATCTTCAAAGGAACCCTCCGCTATGACTACAATGGGGGCTGGCTGTAAGTATCCTTTCAAGCCTTTTTTGAGCTAGAAGACCTAGCTCCTTGAGGGCAGGGACTGTCTTTTTGTATCCCTAGCATGTAGCACTGTTCCTGGCACATAGAGGATGCTTAATAAGTATTTATTGATTGACTGAGTTCCAACTTGCTGCATAAGGTTGAGCAAGGCATTTCTCTCCTGCAGGCCTCAATTTTTTCAACTGCAAATTGGGGGTATTGGCTTAGATCAGAGATTCCCAAATTTATTTGGCCTAACACCCCCTTTCCAAAAAAAAATTACTCAGTGCTTCCCCTGGAAATCTACTTTCTTTAACCCTTTAATAATTTTTAAAATTTGCATCATTTCAAAAATATATATATATTTTTAATGATGAATCTTAAATTTAATAATTTATTATAAAATTTGTGGGGTTTTTCCTGCATTGAGATTTTGATGATGCAATGTTTTATCATGTAATAATATAGTATCATATTGTAAATAAGTCATTATACACACATATTCCTGCAGAGGAATGCTGGACTTCCCAACAATGTGTGCCATGCTCACTTGCCAGCACTTACTTATTAAGACCTGTCAGCGTACTTGACCAGTGATCATTTATAACTTGCATTTTGTTTATTTGGAAAATAATGTAATCACTATGACTTTAACTCTCACAACAGATGAAACATGTATGAAATTTTTCAAAATTTTCTTATCTGTTCTTCTTTCCTTATACTTCCACTGCCCCTTTATTTTTATTTAACATCCTCCAATTGCACTGGAGGCTAAAATGCCCCCTCCCCCCCCCCATCATTTCAGTGCCATCCCAGCAGGCAGTATTGCCCACTTTGGGAACCTCTGGCCCTAGATTCTCTCAAAGGTACCTTCCTTCTCTGATGGCCTGCAATTCCATAATCCCACATATCCTCAGGCAAATAACTCACAGAAAAGCCTTTCTAGTTGACCAGTCAGTTACACATCTCTTCCTCTCTGGGTCCCCAGTTTTCCCAGGTAATGCTTAAAGTTTTTCTGTGGGTGTTCTTCATTTTATAACAAATTCTTTATACCAAATCCCAGAAGCATAACAAGGATATAGATGGAAATAAATTATGTCACTTGAAAATTCAGTCTTAAAGGATTTAGGAAAAAGATTCCTGGCTATATCTGAAAATTTCAGAACCTGAGACAAATTCAGAGTGGAGGGGAAACAGCAATAAGAAGGCTGTCTGCTACAGCTGGGTGCAAACGGGGTCTCTCCCACTCTCTCTCTCTCTCTCTCTCTCTCTCTCTCTCTCTCTCTCTCTCTCTCTCTCTCTCTCTCTCTCTCTCTCTGTGCATTTACTTCTTCCCCATACTGCCTCAGGAGGAAGTGCCCTCTCTAGATGTTGTTACCCTGGGACAAAGCCCTAGACACTCTCTGCTACTTACATCTCTGCAAGGACCTAATATGACCTCTGATTGATCAGCTCTGGGGTCCCAGCAGAGTAGCTCAGTTAGCTTGCTAAGTGTTGCAAACTTAGCAGGTCTCATTCCTTGGGCCCCATGCTATATTTCCTATTTCATGGGGACTTCGTTTGTTATGCACATTTTCTCCCACCAGGAATGCATTACTTTTCTGTGGTGAAGGAACAGACCCCTGGGTTCTTTAAGGTTCTTTCTTCTGGTTCCATGGAGCCAGAGAAGTATATTTTAATATCTTAACTTTACTTATTTATCTTCCTTGTTAGACTGGAAGTTCATCGGTCTGTTGACTTTGAAATCGACACTTCACTTGACCTCCAGATCAATACCCAGCTAAGTAAGTAAGCGCCATACTGAGCCATGCCTTGTGACTTGGGTCTTGCACCTCTCCCATGGCCCTGGTCTTGGCATCTGGAATTTACTCAGGAGACTGAAGCAGCTACTTGGGGGGTGAGCGTGGGAGTTGGGGCCCCTGGGTTCTGTCCTCAGTTCTATCACTTGTTAGTTATGTGACCCTGAGCCAGTCATTTCACTCTGGGGCTTTCCTTTCCTTATCCTTCATGTGGGAATAAGGTCTACCTTGATCAGTGTTGTGTTGTGATTCAAATCAAAAACATATGGAACAGTGACATAATGAGCACAAAGGATCAGTTTTTCTTTTGCAGTCTCAGTGGGCCCCCTATTCCCATCCCAGAAGGGGAGAGACTACCCACAGGGCACGTAACCCCCTCAACCCATCCCAAACCCATTGCCCTGTTGGCAATTTCAGAGTGGAGGGGATTTGGTTGGTGCGCTGCCATGGCCTAGCTCGGTGGTGCTTTGGCTCCCCCTGCTGGCTGAGGCCGCTTATCATTGGGGCTTATTTTCTGAGAACAGATTGCGAGGCAGGGCGTGTGCAGGCTGACACCTCCGACTGCTACTTGTCTTTCCACAAGCTGGTCCTGCGTCTTCATGGAGAAAAACAGTGAGTGCTTCCTCCACCCCAGCAGCAGCTCTGCCATTCTGTGTCCTGAGGCCCCTCCTGACTGACCCCGCTGACATCTGTGTTCTAAGATCCTCCCAGCCCTGGCGGTCTATGTGCTGTGTCCTTACTCTCATTTAAAAAAAAAAAAACAATTTTTAAAAATACATGCATATATATATGTGTGTGTGTGTGTGTGTGTGTGTGTGTGTGTATCTATGTGTATATGACCTGGGTAGACAAGGGTCTACATGAGTCTACAACTATGCGTAGACAATTTTATATATATACACACACACATGTGTAATTGTCTATACATAATAAATATAGACATACATTTTGGCACACATTTGTGGACTCATGTAGACCCCTGTTACAGTCATATATTGAGTGTAATTGTGTGATTGCATATAGATAGAGTTCTTTGGGATGAGGGACCCAGCGTGCTAAAGTGGAAAGAACACTGATTTCGGAGTCAAAACTCCTGCCACATATCACCTGTATGACCTTGGGCAAATCATCACCTCTCAGAAACTATTTCCTCATTTGTAAAATGAGGAAGCCAGACTAGATGACCTCAAAAGTTCTTTCTAGCCTTAAATCTATGATCTTATAGGATTTGTAACTAGTGGAAGAGCTATAAACAGGAATTCTAGCATCTAGGGAAAATTCAGTTGAAGAAGGTCTAGAAAGGGATTGTGGCTTCTTTTCCTTTTCAGATCCCTTTGATGAGAGTTATAGACTGCAGAGGCAAATATCCCTTTTCCCGCTATCATTCCTTGTTCCTTCATGCCCCTTCCCCTCAGTTCAATAGCTCTGGAGCCCCTATGCTACTCTGTCTTTCCTTTCCATTGTGCCCTCTGGAACACCGTTCCATTGATAACAAACTGCCCTTTGTCTTTCTTCCCAGTCTCTTTCATCTATTTGCCTTCATGTAAACATAGTTTCCCAAGAAAACACAAATTCCTGGCTACTCCTCCCACCTGAGTGCTATGTTACCTCCTTTCATAGTCCCTGACACATTGAGTCAGGAGGAGGAAGAGTAGACATAGGCCTTACTTCTCACTGACACTTCCACATCTTCCCTTTACCAATTTACCCCCATCCCTCTATGTATCACCCTGTCCACATATTATTGGCTATTCCTATTCTCACCAAATTTCCACCTCTTGTGATCCTTATCCCTGTAGAACCTTCCCCTTTAACCCCAATGGTACTGGTAGAAAACCTCTGGATGAGACTGGTCTCCAGATTGTAGCATGGAGGCCTTCCTTAGACTTCAGTGCCCGGGTCAAAGCCCTAGGTACCCCACTTGAGTTATGACTCTGAACAGAGGCATGACTGAAGGATTTCCTTCCTACTGAGAATGAACTAAAACCAGATGCTTTTCTACCTCCAACAGACCAAGCTGGATTGAACAGTTGTTTACAGACTTCATCTCCTTCACCCTGAAGCTTATCCTGAAAGGGCAGGTAAGAACTTTTCTATAGAGGCAAGATGATCCCTCACCAGAATGTCCTCCTTTGAGCTGACAAGGCTCTGTCCCTAGAGACTAGGCTATGGAGCAAAGTGTCAGGCAATTCAGGTCACTGATGTTCCTTCACTTTGAAAAATGACCCACACTGGGGCAGCTAGGTGGCACAGTGAATAAAGCACCAGACCTGGAGTCAGAAGGACCTGAGTTCAAATCCGGCCTCAGACACTTAACACTTACTAGCCGTGTGACCTTGGGCAAATCACTTAACCCCAATTGCCCAGGCTTCCCCCCTCCAAAAAAAAAAGAGTAGGATTGCTACTCTTGGGGTGTTTTTGTTTTAGGAGTGGCTAGGTGGCGCAGTGAATAGAGCACCAGCCCTGGAGTCAGGAGGACCTGAGTTCAAATACAGCCTCAGACATAACACACACACAAAAAACTAGCTGTGTGACCTTAGGCAAGTCACTCAACCCCAATTGCCCTCCAAAAAGAAAAAGAAAAATGACTCACAAAGCAGGTTCCCCCGAGTCCCTAAATATAGATGCCATTGGCATCTGAAGGAATATGGCCAATTCCTCACACTTGTCCATTGGATTCACTTGGCTTGACCCATATCTCATTGCTGGGTAGTGGAGGTACCTGATGGGGCTGAGACCTGGAAGGGAGGGAGGATTCATCCAGCTCTGATGCCACAGGGATTTGAAAGAGGCCCATTCTCCAGTCTGCACCCCCTACATCTCTCTTTCTGTTCTCGTCTCTCATTCCTCAGGTGTGTAAAGAAATCAGTGTCCTTGCCAACATCATGGCCAATTTTGTCCAGGACAAAACAGGTAAAATGGGCCCTCTTTTAAACCTTCCTTCTATTTTTTCTCCAACCTCTTGCATCTCCATCCTTCACAAATAATTTATAATAGGATTTGTATCTGGAAAGATATAAGGTAGGCAGTAGGGCACCAGAATGCATTTGGATTCAGCTGAATGGCTGGATACAAAGAAGAGTCATTAGTGGATCTGTATCAATTGGCAGGAGGTCTCCAAAGGAGTGCCCCAGGGATTTGTACCAGGAACCCAACCAGTGGGTCAAAGAATGACTTCCATGCTTCTGAGTGTTACTGGGAGGACCCAAGTGACTGGATAGTTGTTTAGGAGGAGGAGGAGGACAAGGACGAGGAGGAGGGGGAGGAGGAAGAAGAGGAGGAGAAGCAGCAGCAACAGCAGTAGTAATAGTAATTAGCCAGTATTTATATAGTAAGTATTATCTGCCAGTCATTGTGCTAAGCACTTTACAAAGATCATAACACTTGATCCCCAAAACAAGCCTGGGAGGTAGATGTTACTACTAGTCTCATATTTTGAAGAAACTAAGGCAAACAGAGATTAAGTGAGTCACCCAAGTCACACAGTTAGTAAGTGTCTGGAGCTGGATTCGAAATCAGGTTTTCCTGATGCCAGGCTCAGCACTCTTTCAACTCTGCCACTTAGACCTAGATTGAATGAACTGCTACCTCTGTGCTCTGATAGCAGGTTTGAGAACCTCCAGATAGGGTTGTAACTAGACGAAATTATAATTCAGTGATGGGAGCAGGGAAGAGGGCCTGCAGGACAGAGGCCAGCCTGATAGAGAGGAGACAGCTATAGTGTACACAACACAGTACAACAAGGTAGCGGGCAGTAGCATGAGAGTATCCAGAGCAGTTGTACATTAGGAAGGAACAGCCTCTCCCTCAGAGGGTCCTGAAGGGCATTTTGCCCTCTGTCTCTAGGGAAGGCACAGAGCAAAGCACAGGGCCTCCAGTTGTCTTTGGAAGGAATCACAAAAGCAGGCCCATTCATGAAGAAGCATACCCCCTACACCCATTTTGCTGCTTGTGGGGAAAACCCACCTGCCTCATGCTAGTGTGGCTCTGGTTCCAGAAAGTACCCTCCCTTGCACTGAAGATTCTTATTCAAATTAAGTCAGTAATTGTTACCAAACAGCTATTATGCAGACAGATGGTATCCTAGACTTAGACACTGCAGGGGGCTAAAAAAAAAGTCCTGTCTAGTTAGGGAGCACAAGAATCACCCCAGGATCAGTGCAGGATATGTAAATAACATATGAGAGGCACAGATAATAAAAGCTATAGGAGGTCAGAAGGAGAGATAACTGTAGGCTGAGGTGGTCAAGGAAGGCTGCATGATTTGAGCTAGACCTTTCTTGTTACTATTAGCAACAGTAGCAAGATCTATTCTGTGGCCAGCACTGTGCTAGGCATTAGGGCTGCCTGGGTGATTTGGTGCAAAGTACTCAACCTCTCTGGGCCTTATTTTCACTCTCCATAAAATAAAGGGATTAGACTAGGTGACCTCTTAGGTACCTTCCAGGTCTAGATTGCTGATCCTAAGTATAAGATATAGCCCTTTCCCTCAAAGGGGGAAATTAATTTATAAAACAAGACATGTCATTGGTCAGTTGTCTGTGAGAGATACAGACTAGAATTGCTTCAGGAGTCCAGAGAAAGGAGAGATAAGTGAGAAATAGAACAAGGGGAGACTTCATAGAGAAAGGAAAACATAAACAAAAGCTTTGAACAGGCTTAAAAAGAAAGACGAGTGGGCTAGGTGGTGCAGTGAATAGAGCATTGGCCCTGGAGCCAGGAGGATCTGAGTTCAAATTCCACCTCAGACACTTAACACTTACTAGCCATGTGACCTTGGGTAAGTCACTTAACCCCAATTGCCCTGCCTTCCCCCCCAAAAAAAGACAAGATTAAGGCATCCCCCCCCCAAATTGGGAACCTAGGGAAGTTATTTATGGCTTTTCGTGCTTGAACTTTAACAAAATACAGACGTGTGAAGATGACTGCAAGATTCTGAGCCTGAGTGACTAGGAGAATGGTAGTACCATGGACAAGGACTGGGAGGTTAGGAGGGAGACTGAGAGTGAGGGAAAAACCACACAGGCCATGGCTACACCCTCTTTAAGCACTGAGGAAAGTGCAAACAAAGTAAAGTTTATTCTTCCTCCAATCAAATGCTCCTTTACCCATGGGGGAAAACAGGTCCTGACTTGGATCCATTTTGTGAGGGCAGGAAGAAAGGGAATGTAGGTGATATCTGAGGTCAGAGAAATGAGGTCATTTTTCTCCCTAAATCAAAATTGAAATGGGGATAGAATCTTGATGTCTTGAGATTAGGTCTTCAAATCTCACAGTTCTGTCCCCTCTCCATGCATGTACGTGTAATGGCTGGGGTGGGGGTAGAGATAGTTGAGGTAGAGAAGAAAATGTCAAGAGCATCATTTAGGATTCCTAAGCTAGCTTCTGATTTTTCTCCTTTCAGCTAACTTCCTCACAGATGGAGATATTGGTGTGGACATCTCCCTTACTAGAGCCCCAGTAATCAAAGACCGATACCTGGAGTCACATCACAAGGTTGGAATGAGACAGGGAAGGCATTTATAGATGGGGCTTCTGGAGGTGCTGGGCTTAGGATGAACCTGAATCCTGGTTCCTGTCCTATTGATGGGGTGCTTGGGTGCTTGGACCCCAATTCCAAGATCACATTTCTTCCTAGCTTCAAAACACTCTCTCTGACAACTTTCTCCCTAGTCCAAGGACACTATGCCTAGCAATAACTCATGAGTGGACCCCAGCAAAACAAACTATCTTTCCCCATCACAAGAACAAGTTGACCTCTGAAGAAATCCTCTTGTAGAAACAGGACTATCTTGTAACTACAGAATAATCATGTATTGATTCTCAAAGTTATCATATGCAATCCAGAGACCAAGCTATAGACATCAACTCCCAAAACAAGATAGTTGCTCCAGATGTAACAGACCAAAAATATATCCCTGAGAAACCCCTTTGCCTGGTTTTCAGTAGTAACCATGGTTGTAAGTTATCACCTAGTTAGCATACCTGCCAGATAATACACAACTTTTCCTAGATAAGCTTTAGCATTATTCCTGTTAAGTGATAATTATTCCTTTAAGGAACTCTGTCCACTATATTGGAGTTACAATAAGCCTTCACCAACTTAACCTGAAGAATGTTTGAGTCAGGGGCTGCTAAGTGGCGCAGTGGTGAATAGAGCACTGGCCCTGGAGACACTTAACAAAAAAAAAATAGTGGTGTGATCTTGGGCAAGTCACTTAACCCCGATTGCCCTACCTTCCCCCCTCCAAAAAAAAAAGAAAAGGAAAAAAAGAATGCTTGAGTCCATGAATTAATTCCAGATGACCCTGTCCAGTACTCTGGTCTTTGGGGGATCTCTAAACCCCTTAAATCTCAGCACTATTACTGAAATTTACTGTGCATGAGATCTTGGACAATTCATTTAATTTCTCTAGTCCTCATTTATAAAATGAGAGGGCTGGAATAGAGTATCTCCTAGGTACTTTCCAACTCTAGTTTCTATGACACACACCTAACCCTATTCCCATGAGATCCAGTTTGTGGAAAAAGATCACACTTGTTTTTCTTTCTAGGGCTCTTTCCCAATGTCTGTTTCAGAGCTCAGTAAGAATTTTCTTGGAAATAACTGTCCCAAGTCTTCCAGTAACCTCTGCCCTATTTCTTTCTTTACCATCACCACTGATTTAGGGCAAAGGTCAAACTTCTCCATCTGCAAGTCAAGTCCAACCAACTGACTAGCCATACCAACAGGGGGGAAGCTCTCACATGGGATAATCCAGGAGCCATAGGGAGAAGCTAGCAAAGGAACAAATTTAGGGTAAAAACATTCTAACAATGAGAGTTTTTCCAGAGTGGAAAGAACTGCCTCAGGAAGTGGTGAATGAGGACCAAATTGAAAGTCTGAGGCAAAGATTGGATGACTGTTCAGTTGGGTGTGCTGTAGGAAGGATTCTTTTTGAATTATGGATTGGACAAGATGGCTAATGAGGGTCTAAAATTCTGCTAAACAGTGAAAAGGGCCATGCTGCTGATATTAATACTGATCTCTGTCCTTTGCATGTGAGATAACTGACATCAAGGTAAAGAGGGTGAATGGACATGCTGGAGGGCAGGGAAAATCAACATCGTCCTCAGTAAATTTGAAGACTGGTGATTCTGCCAAATAGTTGACAATAACTTAACAAAACAAAGTCTTGGAATTCTCTCACCCTCCTCTGATTTTTCCTCTAGGGTTTCCTGACCTACAAGAATCAATCCTCAAGTTTTCAGGACTCCACTTATACCCCAAACCTCTTGGGTGACTCTCGAATGCTGTATTTTTGGTTTTCTGATAAAGTCTTAAGCTCCCTGGCAAAGGCTGCCTTCCTGGACAAGAGACTGATGTTAACCCTGACAGGAGATGAGTTCAAGGTCAGAAGGAATGGGCTTCCATGTCTGGGGGGAAGTGTAACATCCACCTATGCCTGAATCGGGAGACGAGAGAGAGAGAGAGAGAGAGA
>NW_027187205.1:354703-457714 GCF_028583685.1 Petaurus breviceps papuanus
AGAGAGAGAGAGAGAGAGAGACAGAGAGAGACAGAGACAGAGACAGAGAGAGAGACAGAGAGACAGAACATGTACCTAAGCTTGACCCTGTGCTATTGAACATTTTTATCAATGATTTAAATAGTCGTAGATGGAATGCTTCCCAAATCTGTCACTGAAGTAAAACTGGGAGATGTAGCTCTAGCTTGACAGATGGCAGAGTCAAGATTCAGAATGATCTTGATAGTCTAGAATGCTAGCAAGTATAAGAAGATGAAATTTAACAAAGACAGATGTAGTCTTATGCTTGGGTTCAAAAAAAAAAAAACTTCACAAACGTGAGAGCTGAGGCATGGCTAGAGAACAGTTTGTCTGAAAAAAGATCTGGGTGTTTTAGAAGAACACAAAATCAATAGGAATTAACAGCATGCTATAGCAGTCAAAAAAACAAATACTTTGGGGAAGCTAGGTGGTACAAAGAATAGAGCATGAGCCTTGGAGTCAGGAGGACCTGAGTTCAAATCTGGCCTCAGACACTTAACGCTTACTAGCTGTGTGACCTTAGGCAAGTCACTGAACCCCAACTGCCCTGCCTTCCCCTCTGCAAACCCCCCCCCAAAAATACATTTTTTTTCTTTTTGGAGAGCAGTTGGGGTTAAGTAACTTGCCCAAGGTTACACAGCTAGTTTTTTTGTGTGGGTTTTAAGTGTCTGAGGCCGGAACCGAACTTGGGTCCTCCTGACTCCGGGGCCGGTGCTTTACTCACTGCACCACCTAGCCACCCCCCAAAAATATATTTTTTAAAAATTTAAGAAGCTAATACAATCTTGGGCTACAAAAAGAGAGTAATATTAATGGTGTCCAGATTAATGAGGTGACAGTACTTCTGTACTCTTCAGTAGTGGTGGTGGTGGTGGTGGTGGTGGTGGTGGTGGCAGCGGCAGCTAGCATTTATAAATACTATGTCATTTTTTCCTCATGACAACCCTAGTAAGTAGATACTGGTATTATCCTATTGTGTAGATGAGGAAACTGAGACAGACTGAGGCTAAGTGGCTTGCCCAGGGTCGCACAGCTAGGAAGTGTCTGAGGCCAGATTTGAATTCAGGTCTTCTTAACCCCAGGTCCAGTACTCCAGTCACTGAATTGGTAGACCATATCTCCAATACTTTGGTCAGTTCTAATCATAGGAAGGACATTGATCATCAGGAAAGGGTCCAGAGGAGGGCAACAGGGATGATAAAAGGCCATATAAGAATTGGTCGAAAGAACCAGAAGGAAGTACATTCCAGAAAAGAGAAGGCCAAGGGCAGGGCGTGATTAGAGCTGTACTGAACTAGAGTTAGCTATGCCTGGAGGAGGTGTGTTCTCTTTCATGAAAGGCCTTCAAGCAAAGACTAGATAACCCTTACTGGATCATCTGCTGCTGAAGAGACAATCCTTATTCAGGCATGGATTGGACTAGGTGACTGGAGAACACTTTCAACTCAGATTTGGTGTTTCTGTGATTAAGGTTCTGTCCTATTCACATGTCAGTGAGTTACAAAATATTTCCAACTCTTTCCCTTAGCAAATTCTTCACAAAAAATTCCTCTTATATGTTTGATTAGGTAGATAGGGTTCCAGGAAACCAACCACAAGGCTTGTTGAAATCTAGATGTCTCCTGAAATCAATAACCTGCTCTCACCCAGCACTTCCAAAGCATTTTTCTTGCCATTGTCTCATGTGATTCTCACAACAGCCCTTAAAGGGAAGCAGGCAAGGATCATTGAACCTATTTAACAAATGATGAGACTAAGGCACAGAGAAGTTGGGTGACTAGAATTCAGGTTTCTGACTTCTAGTTCTGAGTTCTTTCCACTCCTAGGAAGTGTAGTATTGTAGAAAGAGCACTAAAGCTGGAGTTAGGGGAGATCTATGTTCAAATCCTGGCTCTGACACTGAAATAGCTGAGTGACCTTGGACAAGTACCTTCATTTTTCTGTATCTGCATTACTTTATCTGTAAAAATGTAGGTCAAGGGGCAGCTAGGTGGCTCAGTGAACAGAGCAACAGTCCTGGAGTCAGGAGGACCTGAGTTCAAATCTGTCCTCAGACACTTAACACTTACTAGCTGTGTGACCTTGGGCAAGTCACTTAAACCCCAATTGCCCTGCCTTCCTCTCTCCAAAAAAAAAAAGCAAAAAAAAATGCAGGTCAAAATATTTCTAATTCTCTAACAGGGTTGTTGTAAAGAAAGCATTTTGTAAGTCTCAAAGTACTAAGAAAGGGGTGAATTGATAATAGCACTATTATAATTTCACTAAAAGCAAAGAGACCATTTAACATGAACTCTCTTCTCCCTACCTCTGGGCTCCAATATAACTCTACATTATCCCCTCCTCACTTAATTCTTCTTTGCTCCAATCTCAGGTTGAATAGATGACCCTTCCTCTTGCCATTCTAACCCCTCCACTTGTGCCTTTGATCCCTATTTCCTCCAGGAGCTTTCCTCTTTCTATCATTCCCTCTCTATCCTTAATTTTCAATCTCACCTTATCTACTGCCTCCTTTCCTGTTGTTTATAAAGATGCTCCCCTAACCCCACAAAAACCCCTTTATATGATCCAACTATCCTCTCAAGCTCCCATCTTGCATTTATCTTCCCTTTTACATCCAAACTCTTAGAAAAAACTTCCTACAGTCTTTGTCTCCACTTTCTCACACCTCCCACTCACTTCTCAGGCCCTTGCAATCTGGCTTCCCTCCCCACCACTAGACTGAAACCATTCTCTCCAAGGTTACCAAAGATCTATTAATTGCTGGATTCAATAGCAACATTTATTGATTATCTTCTCCCCTTGACTTGCTCTTCTCCCCTGGTTTTCATAACACAGCTCTTTCTGTCTCTACCTGTCTGGCAGTTCCTTCTCAGATTCCTTTGCTAGATGATCATCTTTGTCATCATCACCCTCCTCACTACACCTCCCCCGCCCCATATATGGATGTAAGCCAATGTTCCGTTCTAAACTCTCTTCTCTTCTTTCTCTACACACTCTTGGGGGAATCTCATCTGCTTCTACTAGTTCAACTCTCTCCTCCATGCACACAACTTCCAAATCTATGCAGGCAGCCAGCCACAGTCCTCCTGAACTCTAATCCCATATCACCAACTGTCTATTGGACATCTCCAGTTGGGCATACCATAGACATCTCAAGCTCAAAATTAAAACTCCAATCTCCATGCCTTTGCGCAGACTGTCCCCTATTACTAGAATGCACTCCTTCCTTGCCTCTGCACCAGAAAATCTCTAGTTTCCTTCAAAATTCAGTTCAAATTCATCTTCTTACAGGAAGCCTTTCTTGATCCCCTAAGTTGCTAGTGCCCTCCCCCCTAAGAAGTCATTATATATATATATATATATATTGTGGGGTAGCTAGGTGGTGCAGTGAATAGAGCACCGCCCTGGAGTCAGGAGGACCTGAGTTCAAATCCAGTCTCAGACAATTGACACACTTACTAGCCATGTGACTTTGGGCAAGTCACTTAACCCCAATTGCCCTCCAAAAAGCAAATATATATATATAGTCTTTCTCTCTCTCTCCATATATACATGGAGAGAGAGAAAAAGAGTTTTCCCCTAGTAGAACGTAAGCTCCTTGAGGGCAGGATTTAATAAATATTTTTGCTTATTTTCTAAATATGTATTGTTTTCACCTAATAGAACGTAAGCTCCTTGAAGGCAGAAAATGTTTCATTTTTGTCTTTGTATTCCCAATACCTAGTACAGTGCCTAGTAAATACAGGGCACTTAATAAGTGCTTTTTGAAAGACTAAATGCATATATTAGTAGCAGGACTCAACCTTTAGGCATCAGAAGTTTTTGGAGTTTGAATTGACCTTTAAGATTATATTGTCCATTTTACAATTATTTTATAGTTGTTTCATATTTTACAGATGACAAAACAGAGGAATGAGATGTTTTTCCTAAAATCACATAGGCATTGTAGTTGTCAAAAACCAGAATTCACACTTCTGGCTCCAAATGAATCAAATAGCAAGCATTTATAGGTGCTGGTAGTACAAAGACAAAAATGAGAGTTCTTGCCCTCAAGGGACTTATATTCTATTGGGGGAAACAATATAAATTTAGAAAAATAAATACAAAATATATATTAAGTCCTGTCCTCAAAGAGTTTACATTCTATTGAGTAAAATAACATGTACAAATGCATAAGTATATACAAAATAAATACAAGGTAATTTGGAATGGTGTACTAGGAACTGAGAGAATCAGGAAAGATTTTATATGGGACTAGGTTCTTGTTCTGAGCTTTGAAGTAAGGTAGTAATTCTAAGAGGCAGAGGTCAGGAGTGAATGCATTCCAGGCAAAGACATGGATATGGAGGGTTAAATGTCATGTGTGAGACTCAGCAGGAAGACCAAACTGAGCGTGGGAAGGGGAGTAATGTACATGTTCTTAAAAGGATGTTATTGTTCCCCCCCCCCAATCCCCAAACTCACCCACCCCCACCCTGCCCATTACATCATGTTCCAGTTGTTCCTACTTCAAAGTGTCTAAACTTGTTCTGATTAAATTTGGAGGCTGGAATATGGATTGAAAGAAGAGGTACATTTACATGATATCCCAGTGTCATAGAAGGTCAGAGCTAGAAGGAATTTTAAAGATCATCTGACTAGTAAATTCCCTGATTTTTCAAATGAGGAAAGTGAGGCCTAGAGAAAGAAATTCCTTATAAATGCTCTTTCCATCAGCCTGACTTCCTCTCCAAACCATCCCCCTCATCCATATTCTGGTCTATTTCGCAGGCATTGCTGGAGAACAAAGGCCTGGATACCACCCAAGATATCTTGTTGGAGGTAACTTCACTATTTGATGGGTTGTACTTCCTGGCAAATTGGGGGTGGGAGGAGGGGACGGGGAATGGAGATTTTTCAGACCATGTGATACATCCCAATCCAGGGCCAGTCCTAGGAACTCCCTTTATTCCCCGATCCCCTTGGTTGGGCTGAGCCTGGATGGGAAAAACCTGTTCCCTGGGCATGATAGAGAGCCCTACTGCCTCAGAACCTCCCCTAAAGGGTGTGGCCCCTAAAGTTGTTTATGTGACTCTGAATTGCTTACTGTCTTTCAAAGTCTGGTGAAATTACTGTGGGTTGATAACCCTTTAACCTACCATCTAGATTTCTAGTGCAATCAATCAGTCAATGAACAAGCATTTTTTTCAGCATCTTGGACACAGTGCTAGCCAGGCACTGGGAAATGCAGAGAATTCCAAATGATGCACAATCCCAGCCATTTCTATTTAGTTTTGGTGACATTAGTAATTTTTCTTTAGCTATTGCTTTACCGCTCTAATTCTGGGCAACTGAAGTTACTTATAAGCCCACTGATGAGAAGCAGGAATATGCTAGAGCATTAAATGGAGCCTGCTTGGGGGTGGGAGGAGTATTGGCAAAAACAAAGTTCATGAAGTAGATAATCCAACTGTTGATGATTGAGAATTTATTGTTGTTCAGGTGTTTCTGACTCTTTGTGGCCCCATTTTGGGAGTTTTCTTGGCAAGGATACTGAAGCAGTTTGCCATTTCTTTCTCTAGCTTTTTACAGATGAGGAAACTGAGGCAAACAGGGTTAAACGACTTTCCCAGGGTCACAGCTAGTATGTGTCTAAGATCAGATTTGAAATGAGATCTGCTGACCCCAGTCTGGGTGCTCTATCCACTGCACCACCTAGTTGCCTGCATTGGAGAATTAGCAGTATTGTTAGTAGTGGGTGTCTGCCCAATACTGAACAGGCTGTGCAGAGGCACCCAGGAAGCTAATTAGCTAACTGCCTTTCCTAGGCCAGACCTTGCCAAGAACACCCACATCTTCTTTGGAACCCAACCCATAGTCATTCGAAAACAATTTTCCTGGAACCAGGGGTCTTCAAGGGCTCGGAGTACATAGTTGTCAAGTTATTTTTATATCATTTATATTTTTAATTCCTTTTTTTTTTCAATTAGCAAAAATCTATTTTCTCTCCTTGCCACCTCCTCTCCTCTTTGGGAAAAAAAGACATGAAAAACAACACACTCGTAACAAATGTGAATAACTAAGCAAAACAAATTCCTATATCGGCCATGTCACGATCATTATAATCAAATGATTAAACCAGTGAGACAGAGCCAAGGGCTGATGAGGCCCAGATCATGAGTCTCTTTTAGACTCATTGGTTACCTCAAAAGAAATAATGTGTATAAAATAAATTTCAAACCTTAAAGCATTATATAGATAGGTACATGCATGTATATATATATATATATATGTCAGTGACATATTAAGTGACACACATATATGTCATTTAATATCATTATTTTCTGACTGCCATCAAGGCTGTAACTAGGGTGGCATGCTTGGTACTTTAAACCAGGACACTGACATTTGGGTGAAGCATGTTTCTATCATTGGTTTCCCTCTATTCAGGGAAGGAAAGTGAAGGCAGATACCAGGTCCCTGGCAGGTCAGTGTTGGGATAAGGAGCAGTTAGGAATACTGTCTGATAAAGAGCTGCTGCTTATTCAGATTACATGCAACCTTAGTCAGAAGGTCAAGTCAGCTCCTGGGCTACTTAGGAACAAGTGGTAGGCAAAGGTGTAGTCCTCTTGACCACTTTTGAACCATGAAGAAAGGCTCTTCAGGGCTTTGACTTCTTTGAAAGGAAGGATATATTTCTCCGAAGCTCATTTTATTTCAGTTGCCTCTTAGCACACTCTTCTCAGGAATGAGAGCCTTGCAGGACCCTGAGCCCTCCAGAAACATGTTCCAGGGTGGGGAACATGCTTCTCTGTTACACATTCAGTCGAGGAGAAGGGGTAGCATAGGATGAGAGTTGATTGCCCATATCATGATTTCTAGCCTCCTTCAAATGAATCTGTCCCAAGTTCCAGGAGGTCCAGCTCTGACTCTGTCCACCCTCTGAGTGCTGATGAGATCAGAGGCATCATTGAAGCACAGTTGCTAAAGAGGTCTAGCCCTTAGTGAAGGACAACAATTACCACCTCAGCAGGTGCCCTAAAAACCTGTGTGTTCATTAAAAAGCATTTATGATGGACTTACTGTGTGCCAAGCACTGTGCCAAGTTCTGGGGACACAAAGCAAAGCAAAAACATGGTCCCTGCCCCCAGGAATTTGCATTCCAATGGGAAAGACAACATGTAAACAGTCTCAGAAACTTACTTGCTATGTGATCTTGGGCAAGTCATTTAACCTCTCTTTGTCAATCTCTCCAACCCATAAAAGGGGGTAATAATAGCATCTACCTTCCAGGGTTGTTATAAGGATCAAATGAGATAATATCTGTAAAGACATAAGTCCTTTGTTCTCAAAGACGACCATGACGTCAGGGAGATGATGACATGACTTGCAATTGACTTTGATTCGAGTGAGATAGGGTTGTGCAAGGTCACCGGCCTCACTTTCTCCTCCAGAGCCATCTGGGTCCAGTGGCCAGATCTTCATCAGGACCCCTGGAGATGGCCCAGGATGCAGTGGGAGACCTTGGCCCTTTTAAACTAAGGTCTTTTCAAGTTCTCACTTTGAGTGAGGCAACACTCATTCAGTGAATAGGCCTCTTTAAGAAGTGAATCAAGGGAGTAGGTGCTATATAAATGCTATCTATAATAATAAGAATTATTATTATCTATATGTTCATAATATACACTATATATAAATAACATATAAATATACAAGATATATAGAGTATAAATGGGAAGTAATTCACTGGGCAAGGGTGGGGAATAAGGACTGATGAGGCAGAAAAGACACCATGAAAGTCTTTCAGGTTAGATTTGAACTGAATCTTGAGGAGGCCAAGGAAGCTAGGATTTGGAGATGAGAAGGGAAAGTCTTCCAGACATGAGGGACAGTGAGTGAAAAGGCACAGAACTGGATGATGGAATGTCATGTGCAAGAACAGCAAGAAATCTAGTATATCAATTATAGTGTTCATTCTCTATACTATCAATCATAGAGTCCAACTAGCTGTTGCTAAATAAGCATTGCTAAATAAATCTCTGTCCTGAAAGACCAGATGTACCAACTCTTCCAGGCACCTGACCTCTGTCTCTGGCATGGGATTCTTGTCTTTTGCAGATTTTTCAGGGTTCCCCCTTCAGTGCCTCTCAGGTGATAGTTCGAAGCATGTCTTCCCCCCTCATCACCTGCAAGCTGGAGGGCACCATTGTGAAGTCCTCTGTACGTGTGGAGATCCAGCTCCTCCAACAGGACCAGAACCCTATAGTGGCATTCTCTTTTGAAGAGGTAGGTGTGATACATTCTAGTTCCTAGATGTCACCAGATTCTAGCCTTAGGCCCGGGTTTCAGCTGCAAACATTCTTGACTCCCTTCTCTAATTCTGAGAGCCCAGACTTGACTCACCCTGCCCTGTGTGGGCACGGTGCCATTAGTACCCTCTTGTGCCTGCAGAAAAAAGTAGCCTGGGCTCTGGGATTGCCCTAGGTGCCAAGACTCTGCTCTCATCATATGTGCCCAAGTCAAAGATTTTCTTCCTTGGTTTTTGGCCCAAGTACACATAGTGTGATGTGCAAAGACCACTACATAGGAAGTCCAGAGACCAGGCTTCTAATCCTAGCTCTTCTACTTATGACCTGTGTGACCTGGGCAAGTCCTTTCCCCTCTGGTTTCTTTCTTTGTAACATGATGATAACTACCTTTTCCCAGACTACCTTGTATTTAGCTACTTAGTATAAGTTTACATTGATTCACTTTATATTTAGTGTATATCTATATGTGTGTGTTTCTGTGTATATCCACATAGATACATATATATGTATATATAGTCGACTGTTGTTCTTCATTCTTAAAGAGCACCAAAATGACATCTATTTTATCTATCTGTCTATATTTATATATATACACATACATCCGTATATATGCACACACATATATACACATATATGTATATTTCCCCCAAGTCCATCTTTTTATTTTAATTTTTGCAAGTACTTATTTTCCCTTCCTCCCTCTTCCTTCCCTTACCCCAACTGAACAATAAAAAAATGAAGAAAAAGAAAACCCTCCAAACAAACATGCATAGTCTAGCAAATCAAATTCCCATGTTGGTCACGTCCAAACATGTATGTCTTGTTCTGCATTTTAAGTCACTCACTGCTCTGGCAGAAGGTGGGTCAATTCTTCATATATTTACATCTGCATATTGTCTCCCCAATTTGAATGTCAGGTCCTTTCAAGTTGGGACCTTTTCATTCTTTGTGTACTAGAATACCCCGCATCTACCAGTAAATAGTGCTTATTTCTGTTCTTGATGGACTGATTTCCCTCTAGGTCTGCTGTTCTATATGCTACCTATGTAAATCCCTTTGCAAAAATTAAAGCACTCTATAAATGTCACTTTTTATTTGTAAGTACTCAAACTTGTGTTGTATAGATTTGTTTGTATATTACCTCCCCCATTAGATTGGAAGCTCCCTGAGGGCAGTCTTTGGCCTCTTTTTGCATCACTAGTGCTTAGCATGGTGCCTGACACATAGTAGGCACTTAATAGGTGTTTATTACTTGAGTGAAATAGATTTGTGATCTGCTTGATTTGGGAGTGCCCTCTGAATAATGCAGATCACAACCCATCTGTGTCTGCCCATGCTGGTTTTACTCCTATCCTTCCTTAAGTTCATCACAGGGGGCCCCCTCAATATCCTAGAGGCCATAATAATAATATTATTATGATTCCTCTTCCCAGAGCACCTAATTCTATAACCTTTTTATCTACCTTCACACAGTTACTTATGAGGCATCTTAAGGCAACCACTACCATGACAGAAAGTACCACCCCATCAGAAAGGAAGGACCCAGAAGAAACCTGAAACCCTCTGCCCTTTAGCTGGTTCAGTCTGTTTTTTCTTATGCAGCTATGGTTGTGTTGGTCACATCTTCCATGTAGCTGGCTCTAAACTGGAAAAATCAAGCAAGAAACATTTGTTAAGCACCTACTATGTATTAGGCTATGAATTTACAAAGGTAAAAATGAGTTCCTGCTCTGAGAGCTTGCCCTCTACTTGAGACAAAGAGGACAACTGATAAAACTAAGGATTTGGAAAAGCATTCACAGGATCCCTGGGACATCCTTCTCTCTTAGTTATTCTTTTAGTAGGGGTTGTTAACCTGGAGTCCATGAATTTTTTGTTTTTTTAATTTTTTAAAGCAATCAGGGTTAAGTAACTTGCTCAAGGTTACATGGCCAGGTGTTTCTGGGTGGGTGCTAACTGTCTGAGGCTGGATTCGATCGCCAGGTCATCCTGATACTGGAGCCAGTGCTCCTACTCGCTGAGCCACCTGGCCGCCCCTCCATGAATTTTTTAAAAATACATTTTGCTAACTTGATTTCAGTGTAATTGGTTTCTTTTGTAATCCTATGCATTTTATTTTATATGTTAAAAAATATTCTTCTGAGAAGATGCCCATGGACTTCACCAGACAGCCAAAGGGATCTATATCACAAAAATAATTTAGAACATTTGCTCAATACCTGAGTGATCCTGGCCAAGTCACTCACTGTCTCTGAACCTCATTCATAACACCAGAGGGTTAGGCTAAATGATGTTTAGTTCAAATGAGATAATGGCATTTGACAAAGTTAAAGCATTATGTTAATGTCAGTTATTGCCATCTAAGGTACTTTGGCTCTAAAAATCCTATGACTCCCTCCTGAGACAGTGGATGAGGCAGGGGCTTCTCTATAGAGTTCATCTTCTATAAAGAACAAGGAGATAAATGAAGACTATTGTCAGAGTGAGAAGGAGGCAGATCAGTGGGTAGGGGGTGAGCACTTAGCTCTAAAAAAGTCTCAGGATCTTTCCAGAGACAGAAGAAGAATGAAGCTTCTTCTTCCTTCGCGAAACATTCTTGTGGTTGAAGCATACTATCTTCTCTCTTTTTTCCCCCTTTCTCATGGTTTTTCCCTTTGTTCTGATTCTTCCTGCCCAACATGACTAATGTGGAAATATGTCTAATAGGACCATAAATGTATAAGCTATATCAGATTTCATGCTACCTTAGGGAAAGGGGGGAAGGAGAGGGAAAAAATTTGGAACTCAAAATCTTGAAAATTACTTTTACATGTAATTGGAAAAAAATAAAATACTATTAAGTGCAGGGGAAAATGTTTGTGGGACCTGGAATTTGAGCTTTAGGCATCAAATGTAATATGCAGACACAGACAGGACTTGAGTCTTTGAATTTTTCTCCCCAGGACATTGTGACTGTCATTCAGGCATCCTATGAAGAGAAGAAACTGATTCTAGGCCTCTCTGATTTCCAGTAGGTCCCACCAGAACGGAGAGGGGAGGGTAATGGGGTAGAAGATCCCTTTAATGTCCCATCCCCCTAATTAATTTAATAATCAATTAAGTTAATTTAAACTGAGAGCCTTCTGTATGCCCAGTCCTGTGTCAGAAGCTCTTTGGGATGCAGGAGAAGATGTAATCCCTTCCTTAAAGGGTAAGAGAGTTGAAGCATGATTTACAAAGAACGAGAACGAATGATACTCGCTGTGTGCTGAGTGAAAGGCAGTGTGGTGTAGTGAGTAGAGTGCCTGCCTCCAGTCAGGAAGACCCAGGTTCCAGGCTTGTCTTAGACAAATTTGACTGCATGACCCTGGGCAAATTACTTGACTTCTCAATACCCCCAGAAGCTCTCTAAGACTTAAGGTTGCAAGAGGTGTTAATTGCATTAGTTAAGGGAGTTGAGTGTTTTCTATGCCAATGAAATGGGTAATCCAAAAATGAAAATTCTAAGTACCCAATAAAGGGTGTAGACAGTAAAAATGCAGGGAAGAAAGAGAGGATGGTGTAAAGAAAACAGTGTCCAAGAAGATGCTAAGATGAGAGTATGCTTGCATGATGTGTGGAAAGAATAGTGAGGAGACTGGTCTGGTTAGAGTGAACAGTGTATTCTGGGGGGGGGGGGTGAGGGGGAGTGCAGTGGAGCAGATTGGTGAGGTAGGCTGGAGGCCAGAGTGTGGAGGGCCCTGAGGGGCAGGCTGGGAAGCAGTGAGCCATGGAAGGTCAACACTACCCTCTTCTCTGTTTTTACAGGATTCAGCACAAATCTTTCCATTCTGTTGCTGCATTATCTATGGTAGGTTGACCCTGGAAGAAGAGAGAGAAAGTGCTTACCCTGCTAGGCAGGTATCCTCATGTCCAGGGCCTAGAGAAAGAAACCAGGCATTCAGCCCAAAGGAAGTTAGCTTCTTCCTTCTTTTTGTGCCCTATTTTAGCGAATCACTCAACACAATGATCTGTGTTTGTGAGGAGAGTGCCTATGTCTTAGTATAATGGCAGTCAAACAGGATGTGAGATATCTCCTGGCTCCATTCTAGCTTGTTATCTGGCCTTGGACAAAGTCACTTCATTCATTCATTCATTCCTTCCTTCCTTCCTTCCTTCATTCATTCATTCATTCATCCCACTTCTGGGATGGGAAAAGATCAACCCCAACCCTACCTAAGGGTTAATGAAAGAATCACTCTGAATGTGCTTTGCAAATTATAAACACCAGTACAAATGGTGGAGGGGGCGGGGTGGGGAGAGGACAGGTATTATAGGAGAGGCAGCCTGGCTTAATGGAAAGAATGCTGAACCGTGTTAGGAAGACTTGGTTCAAATCTCATCTCTGACACTTAATGCTTGACCCTGAACAAATGGGTGTCAGTCACTTTTATTATATGGGGAGTAGTTAAGGCGGGAAGGAAGAGAATGAGTAAGCTGGGTGAAAAAAATGAACATGACCCTCGATGGTTTAATAAGTTGGTAGCCATTCAGGCTGATGAGAATTCTTGGGGAAGAAGTATGTAGACCCAGGCCTTCTCCCTTCCCTAGGAATGTGGAAGATCCACACATTTGGTTTAGTTATCTCCCCACCTTGGGGCTCTCTCACTTGTGCTTTCTCTATTTGGCAGAGCCAAGAGTTGATCCAGGACTTCCTGAAGTCCCTTACAACCATGGTGGGCATCCCTGTGATCATCTCCTGTAAGTGTCCTTGTAGGGCACAGGGAGCAGCTGGGTTTGTACTCCCAGGCCAAAGAGAAAGGCTGAGAAAGAAGTCCAGAGTCTCCAAGCTGCCTGGGACAGAAGGCTGTGGCAATAGAGTCAGAGAACCTGGATACCTTTCCTACCTTGATATTCACTATTTATGTGACCTTGGTCAAATCATTCAACTTTCCTGGGCCTGTTTCCTATTTCCTCATCTGAACAAATAAGGGAGCTGGCCTAGATCAGGGGTGGGGAACCTGCAGCCTCAAGTCACATGTGGCCCTCTAGGTCCTCAAGCATGGCCCTTTGACTGAATTCAAACTTGAAGTTTAGAAATAGATCCATTTATTAAGGGGATTTCTTCTGGGAAGTTTAGATTCAAAGGGCCACACTTGAGGACCTAGAGGCCCACTTGTGGCCTCCAGGTTGCAGGTTCCCCACTGTTGGCCTAGATGGAGGTTGAGGTTCCTTCCAGCTCAGGATTTGTGACCCTATGACTTATTGGTGGAATAAAGAGCCTCTGAAGAGGTACACATCTCCTGGAATCTGAAGGGTTTTTCTGCTGCAGTAGGAAAGCCTCTGACAGCCAGGTCAGTCCTCAGGGAAATGTCCCATTCCTGAATGGTATCACCTAGCCTGGGTTCCTTCAGCCCTCAAAATCTTGGTTTTCCTCTCCATACAATGGGACTATGTGCTGTCCTGTTGCTATACATTCTAGGGTCCCAAGGATCTACCACATGGACTTCCTCCCTTTTCTCTCTCTAGGGCTTGAACCAGCACTCACTACATTGTTGAACAGTAAAGGCCTGGACCTCTTTGATCTCATCAATCCTGAAATTCTCACCAGAGAGGTGAGCAAAGAAATGGGGATCCAGGTCTCTGTGTGCCTTCCTAACTCCCATGGGCCCAGGGGATCTGATTTACTACTCATATGACCTTGGATAGGGCACTCAAATTCCTTGGACCTCTCTTAGTTTATCTGTAAAATGGAGGTGGGTTGAAGAGAGGGGAGTGGGCACAGGTGACCTTGAAGATTCTTTCTAGCTTCTAATCACATTCATCCTCTCACTGATTTTCTATACTTCACTGTCACAGGGTAAGATAGTCCCAGAGAAGTATTTGGGTACTTTCCTGGAAGTCTGTGGAATAAGCTAGACTTTTTTCTTAATGAGGAGTAAAGCAAAGAAGGACATCTCTCCTGAAAACTCTGAGCATCCTGGGAATTTGTTCCAACTATTAAGGGAACATTGCCTTGTCCTTCTCTTCAATATGGCGATGCTCAATGGATCGGTGGCACCTTTGTGATGCTGAGATCTAAAGGAAGACCCCCAGCCTGTGTGTGTGGGGTGGGGTGGGGGGATGCCTACAGAGGATTGACAGGGGGCATGGGCAAAAACAAAAAAAAGCGCTAGCTCTGGAATCAGAGGAAAGAAATAGGGCTCAAATCCCACCTCTCACACAACACCTTAGGCAAGTCCCTTTAGATCTCTGAGCCTCAGTTTCCTCATCTATAAAATGACAGAGATGGACCAAATGATTTTTGAGGTCCCTTCCAGGTCTAAATTTTTCATCTTATCCCTCACCCCCACCTATTTCCCTTTTTCCCCCTCTCAGGGTTACCTGGTACTCCAGATGGACTTTGGATTCCCCCAGCATCTGCTAGAGGATTTTCTGCAAACCATCATCTAGAAGAGAGCCAGAGAGGAGCTGCCTGGACAACTGAACCAAAGGGAAATTGTGGAAGGCTGCCTTAATCTCCTCACCTGTCAAATGGGAATAACCAGGAACACTTTCACTATGGCACCTCACAGGGTTGTTGGGAGGATCAGATGAGCTCATGGGTCCAAATTGCTTTGTAAATCTGCAAAGCTGTTATTATTCTAATTATTCTCATTAGTATTTTCATTGTTTGGTCCCCCTTGCCTGCAAGAAAATAAGAAAGAACGTTAGTGGTATTTGCTGTCTTCTTGCCTCCTTCCCCTACTCCTAGCCCTACTCTACAAGGAAGCCAGAAGCCCTCACAAGCTCCTATTGGTATCAGTCATAATGTCATTAAATCTGGGAGTCACGCTACCTCTTTCGTGGGAGACTGGGAAAGATGGAGGTGTTTACTTCTGTTCAAAAGCCTTGAGGAAGTCTGATTCTTCTCTCTTTGTCCTTCATGGGTTTTTCTTGTGGTCTCTAGTGGTTTGTTTTCATGGCACTTCCTCCAACCCTGTTATTTCTACAAGACAAATCCCCTTCACTGTAAGATTTCCTTATACCTTCCTTCCTCAAGTGCTAGGGTCATATGGTGGCCACCACCATGGTTTAAGGGCTTCCTATAAACATAGTCTGAAATTAGGACTGTGGCAGAATCCTAAAGCAGAAGGGCTCTAATCCACTTCTGCCGTGCACACACACACACACACACACACACAAACACACACTGTGTGTGACCTTTGACCTTTGGGTTTACTTCTGTGGGCCTCACATTTCCTTCCTATAAAATGAGAAAATTAGACAATATGATCTCAGAGACTCTTCTCAGCTTTTATAGCCTAAAAGTCTATATTCTAAGATCATTTCTCCTCTCTGAGCTTCTGTCTCTTCACCTGTAAAATGATAAGATTGGATTAGGTTATTTCTAAAGCCTTTTTCAGCTCTTACATTCTGCTATTCTGAAAAGCCAGGATAATAAGAAGCAGTGGTTTGCTGGTTGAGTTGGTGTGGTTTAACAGGATTGTTGACCCTTTAATTCCTTCTTTACTGTACCATCACTTACCAAATTTATTTCTCTAAAAGATTTCTCTGGTCATCTCACTCTTCTGTTTGAGGATTGCCCATGGGACCCACGAGATAAAGTCCAGATTTCTCATTTGGCATTCGAAGTCTTTTATGCACTAGCCTCAGCTTATCTAACTCTTGTGTTGAGCCTCTCACAAAGGATCAGGTCCACTTTGATAATATTCTCACCTCTCTGCTTCACAGGACCCCCCTGCCCCGTGAAAGATGTGGAAAATAAATGATCCCACCTAAAGTGTTGTCACTGACATCCCACAATACTCACAAAAAGGAAAGTCAATTTTTTTTAGAAAACAAAATAAAACATACAACAAAGCTCATGGAAAATTAAGACATCTTCCAGGGAATATCCCGTTCCTAGGGGCCTGTGTAGGGTCTCAATCACTTATAGTCCTGGGCTAAGTAGGGCTGCTAGCAGGCATTGCCTCTAGGCTACTGAGCAAGGAGTGGGTTGGTTTGGAAGAACTCTCTTCCCCATTGGGTCATAGTTCTAGATCTTTAGTCCAACCCCCTCAGGCTACAGATGAGAAAACTGAGGTCAAAGGAAATTAAATGACTTACCTAAAGTCACATCAGAGGTATGATATGAACCCAGATTCTCTGAATCCAGAGTCAAGGCTTTTTCCACTGTACAACACTACCTTTGACAGTCTGTTAGGCAATCAGGGTTAAGTGAACAGTGCAGAGTCACACAGCTTAGTAAGTGGCTCAAGTCACATCTGAACTGAGGTCCCAATGACTTCAGCGTCAGTACTCCATCCTCTGCACCCCCTAGCTACTCTAGTAGCTGTATCTTGTAGTGCTATACAGCTTCCCAAAAGTAGTCATGACTGTCACTCTTCACTGTTGTTCAGAAGCTATCAGAGGAACATAGATTTAGAGCCAGGAAGGACCTTGGAGGCCATCACTCATGACTTTCTAACCTTGGAGATGAGGAAGTTGAACGTGAGAATTTGAGTGATTTGTCCAAAATCACACAGTTAGCAAATGTAGAGTTCCTCCAGCCTTTCAGCACAGTGTAGTCAGTCACTCACACAATAAGCACATCAGGAGAGCTGACAGCTACCCCCAAACCATTTCCTGCTGTGGGCATTGTCCCACCGCTACGGAAAGGAACACTGCAGTTTCCTTGTCTTAGTCAGAGAGGTAGCCCTTCCTGTATCAAAGCTCTAACTCAGTATCCAAAAGAGGTGGCTGCTGCTCTGGAGATTTCCCATGTGTCAAGTTCCTAACAATATCTATTCACAAAGGCTTGACAGAGGAATCAGGGACTCCCCTGCCTCTCACCAAATAAATGTTGCTTTTGTCTTGTAGACTATAACTGTGAATTGTGAGTGAATCATGATGAACAGAGCCAGCCTAGGCATCAGGAAGGCTTGGGTTCAAGACTTGTCTCTCCACCATACTGGCTGTATGACCCTGCACAAGTCACAACCTCTCTACATCCTCAACAACGATCTAAGACTAATTTGAAGAGCAGTTGTCAATTTGAACTGGTAGAGGGAGTTTGGGGGGTAGAAATTCCCCTACATCAATGAATGAAAAGATCCTGACCACTTCCCACTGCCACAAAATTATCCCTATTATTATCTCTAAACTGATGTCAATCACCAAGAGAAACCAGGTTTAGACATGGTGACCCCCAAACCTAATGTTATCTTTCTTTGGATACCCAGGCAGACATAGAAGGAGAGCTTTCTACAAGTCTGGGGTTGGATGAAATGCCCCAGTGTGCTCCCAATCTTCCAAGGGCCAACTTTTTGTGATTATTCAAATTACTAAAGACTGTATTTGGTACTCCTAGGGCAGGGAAGGCTATGTATTTCCCAAGGGAACTCACCTCATGCTTATCTCACTTTTCTCTTCTTCCTTCCCTAAATAAGCCTTCTGCTTTGCCCAGAGAGTCCTAATCATTGTTCCCCAAATTTGCCTTATACTTTTCTGGCCTCCATAACTTTGCTTCCAGTATCCCCTTCCTAACACAAAACTTCTTAGGCAGCTACAAAGTGCAATTGATGGAGTGCTGGGCCTAGAGTCAGAAAGACCTGAGTTCAAATACACAAGTCACTTAACCTCTGCTTCAGTTTTCTAATCTGTAAAAGGGGATCATAGTAGCACCTATCTCCCAAGTATTGTGAAGATCAAATGAGATAATATTTGTAAAGCACTTAGCACAGTGTCTGGCACATAGTAGGCACGATATAAATATTTGTCTTTATTATAACTACTTCAGGCTTGGATACTCTAACTCTTCATCCTACCTATGCAAATCTTACTTAGTATTAAGGTCCAACCTAAATCCCTCTCCCAACCTAACCTGTAGTATCTCTCCTTCCTCTGAAGTGGCCCAAGCATGCCCTGCTTGGTATTCTTATTCATTTTTTCACATGTGTAGTGGGGATTGACCCCTGAGCCCAATCCTTGTGAGTGTGTTCAGTGTGCTCTGCTAACGGAGTACACACAGCTGTGTGTGTGTGTGAAATCTATTTCAGATTTGTTAACCAAGTGTTGAACAGATGAACTTTTGATTGGCTCCCGAGCAACGAGTGGGATTGCATTTAAAAGACACCCACTGGGGCAACAGCAACAGAGAACTTCCTTCCCTGGTGAGCAGGGAGGATGAGCTGCTTCAGGTCCCCTCCAGGTGGAAGAGAAGCTTCAGTCCCCCTTTCACCCAAAGTGGCCATAATGCCAAGACAGCATGACTGTTGTTGAGAGAGGTAGCAGTGGTGAGGACAGCAGCCTCCTGTTCCCAGCTGCCTATTGCCCCACCCAGGCCAATTTATGAATGCAGGCTCTGTTCTCTGCCTCTTTTTTCTCACTCCTCCTTTTTATCAGTTGGTAAAATATCAAACTAGGCTGCATCCTTGTGAGATTCCAAGACCAGGTACTAGATGTTCCATTAAAAGCACCAGCAAGGATCTGAAGAGTGACCTGTGGGACCCAATCAAGAAGCTAATTGGACACAGTTTTCAGGAGTAACTTTGTCTGTTGACTGCTCTGCATTTGGAAGTGAACTTGATGGGATGAATATTCAAAGCAACTGCCTTTATTCTGAGTCCACTCTCCCCCAAAACTGAGGTGGTGCCGGAGAGTGTGCCCTCAGATGCTGGTGGGTGGCAACGATGGTAGAATGCTTTATAACATCTGTTCTTGTCATATCTTCTCAGTAAATATCCCTTTGTAAAAGCTAATTGCTTAAATGATTCTGGGGTACTAATCACTGGAGGTTATCAATCATATAAGGGAGATACAAATTGAAACTGCCAATGGGGTCTTAGCCAATTCATTATAGAAGAAATATCCCAACACCTCAGGAGTACCCCTGGAACCCTGAGGGGGAAATATAACCTTGCTCTAGGGGGGGTCCTACATACCAGTGATAGCAGAAATTGAGACAAGTATCCCCAGTATATACAGGGTTAGCCTTGCACTCCGTGAGTGCAATGATATGGTCTTAATCTTTTTTTTTTTTTAATCTCCCATAGTATGGCCTGCTTGGCACAAGGTAGAAAGTAGTAAACATTTGTTGACTGATTTGTTAGGAGGGATTGGAGGAAAGTTAAGGGTCCTCACCCCAGCCCTAGGAAAGTACTTGATACCCTACAATATTCTGAATATAACCCTCCACGTGGGTCCTACTCCAATCAACCGTGCTGTTCAATTCTCAACTTTGGCTTATGCTATTCCCTGCTTCTGGTATGTCCTTCCTCATCTAAGCCTGTTGACATTCTACTCATCCTTCAAGGCCTAATTCATGCCACCTCCTCCAGGGAGTCTTTTCTAACCCCATTAGCTGAAAGTCATCTCTCTTCTGATCTTAGAGCATTTTATAATTTTCTTCTGTGCTTAACATGTTCTAGTTTATTTTATATTTATATGTAGCAAGTCTTATGTCCTCCCACTAGACTATGGGACACAAGTGTAGGCTGAGTGTTCCGCTTCAGATGCTGCAGTGGCAATAGCAGCCCACATCAGCTTGAGTGTTGTCTCTTTGAAGCCTACAGGAAATAATACCGACATTACCTACCTCACGGGGCTGTAATGAGTTTCTAATGATATACTATATGTAAAGCCCTTTGCAAAAATTTAAAGCATGACATAATCATCAGCTATTTTTACAGTCATGACAGGTAATTTGGATGCTAGATGCACATTCTAGTGGGAAAGGGCCTAGAGATGTTTAAGGAAGGCAATGCATCTCTATTAATTCACCATCATTGAGGGAGAGTGATATGTAATTTGCCCACCAGGTGGTGAGTTAATTCAGCCACCAGAAATCTTGGAAGAGTATTGGGGAAGTCTCCTGAACAACCAAGTCCTCTGCCCTGAGAAGAAGCACTAGGCAGGGGGGTGGGGGGAACAGGGGAATATATATGTGCGTGTGTATGTATGTGTGTATACATCTATGTGTACACACATGCATGTGTGCAAACTTATGTATATACATGTGTTATGTGTATTATATACACTTTATGTATGTATGTGCACATATATAATATATGTATATTTGTATACACATACTGGCTGGAATTTGGCTGGGAAACAATGTGCCACTTGACTCAAAATTATTGAAAAATTTTAGGAAAGCCTAGAAAGTTCTAGTACTATTCAAATACCATTTTTGAACCTGGAATCTTCTGGTTCAGACTAGCTCCCAAATTGAGAGAACTCAGCCATTAAATAGAGGTCTTTCAAGCATTCTTGATGAAAAAACCAGAGCTGAACAGAAAATTTGACTTTCAAATACAAGAAGAAAGAGAAGCATGAGAAGGTAAACAGGAAAAAGATATCATGAGGAACTTATTAAAGTTGAACTATTTGCATTCCTTCATGGAAAAACTATAATTGTAACTCGTGAGACTTTTCTCAGTATGAGGATAGTTGAAGGGAATATATATGTATATGTACGCATACATATAAATGTATGTATAGGAGGGCATATGTGTGCATAAATATGTATGTGTGTGTATATGTGTGAACGTGTACGCATAGACAGAGGGCACTGGATGAGTTGAATATGAAGGGATGATATCTAAAAAAATTAAGAGGTGAGAGAGGAATATATTTGGAGGAGAAAGGGAGAGATAGAATAGGGTAAATTATCTCATATAAAAGAGACAAGAGAAAACTGTTACAATAGAGGAGAAGAACAGCAAGATGAAAGGGAATGGGTCCAGATTACTCTCATTGAATTTGGATTAAGGAGGGAATAACATACACACTCAATTGGGTATCTTACCCTACAGGAAAGTAGGGGGGAAAGGGGTGGGATGACAGAAGGGAGGGCATATTGGGGGGGAGGGTAATTAGAAGCAAACACTTTTGGAAAAGGACAGGGTCAAAGTAGAAAATAGAATAAGTGGGGGGCAGGATAGGATGGAGGGAAATATAGTCTTTCACAATATAACTACTATGGAAATGTTTTGCATAACTACATATGTACAACCTATATTGAATTGCTTGTCTTCCTAGTGGGGGTGGGTGAGGATGGAAGAAGGGAAAGAATCTGGCAATCAAAATTTTAAAAACAGATGTTAAAAAAAAGAGAAGCAAGAGAAGGAGAAGAGGCTAGAGGCTTCTATTCTCTCTCTCTTTGAGTCACACAATGACACTCCCATACTGCATGGGGGAGACAACCCTTGCAACAATGGTTTCATTTTGTGATAGTGGCAGGTACTTTAACTCACAGTCTCTTCCAGAAGGACTTACTCTTTCTTGCTGTAGCTCATTTTCTGTCAACCTGACTCTTCATGACATATTTGGGTTTCTTCAGAAAGAAGGCAATTGGCATAACTCACTATTCCCAGCATCCTGGGGGTAACCTTTGTAGTTAACTTTTCCTACTAATATGGTAGTTCAGTAGTCCTCATTAGTCTATTTCCCTTGAACAAATCAGTCATCAACATTCAATTAGCCTTAACTAAAACATTTACTTAAAATACATAATCAAACATATAGAATTTGCATGATATTTCACCCATAAATTTGGATCACACCTTCCCATTAATGTGCATAGTATCCATGGGGACAGTGGGCATAACCTTAAAAGTTCCAGGGTAGTAAAATATGGGTAAAGAATACATATGGCCGGAGCAATTCACAACCCTGGAACTGTGGACTTCAATGTACTTTTTTTGTCTCAAGAACTCTACATAAAAGTTCCTTGATGAGAAGAACTTCTCTGCAGTGGGTGGGGAGGGATGGGGGGGGAAGAGGAGGGAAGGGTCCCATTGCGGAGCTGAGCTAATTCATGCTATGCAGGACCATGTCATCGGTTATAGCATCTCAGCTGGATGAGACATTCTGTTGGGCTGCTTCCCCATGGATTGTTTCTAAGCATTTCTCTGTTCAGCCTGGCTTGCTCCTGGACAGCATCTGCAGGATCTTCCACTTCCAGCTTGGCTGATGTCTTGTAATGTTCTGCTGGAGTAGTTCTATGCTTCTCAATTAGACATGGGCATTTTGGGTGTTCAGGAAAGACCAGCACCTCTGGTATGAGAGCTTGTTGAGCCCTTTTCAGGGCTTCTTGTCAACCGTTGGTGTCCACCTTCACCCAACTCTCACCTGTGGCTCCAAGAAGATGCAGCATGCTCAGCAGCCACACCCTAGTAAGCTGTCTCAGCAGATGGGCAGATAGACTGAAGGTAACTGACAGGCCTCAAGCCCATTGGTGAGTTATGGGGATGTCTACCCCAAGCATATGAAGACTTCCTCCAGCAGAATGGGCACATGAGGGTAATTTGTTCCAATGACCACAAAGGCGGCAGAAGCAGGCTCTATGGAGCACTTAGATCTTGGTCAGGCATCAAAGACACCATGGTCATCCACTGCATCCTGGGCCATGATCAGCCATTTTGACTTTTGTCCCACCACTAGACTTTGATGACTCAGGAAGAAAAAGGGAGACTGATAAATTTGTGCAACTTTGCCTCACTTAAATCCTAATGGGTCCTCTTCAGAAATGAATACTGAACAACAACAATGCTTCTAAATTTTGGCAAAAGCCTCTGCAATTTTGTTCCTTGCCAAGATTCTTTTTCCCCTGGACCTTTTAGCAGCAGCAGAAAGCAATGGAGTAAAATCTTCTTTGTGTTCTTCTCTTCTTCTTTTAAGCAGCAGGTGGCAGTAGAGAGAGGAGCTCAGATTCTCTGACCACCCAAACTGGCCTCTCAAGTGACAGTGCAGAGTTAAAATCTCTCTTGTATACACTTCTGAAACCTGTTCTTTTACCTTTCTTCCTGGTTCATCAGCTGAGTCTTCTCTTCAAGAGACTTCACTTTATCTCATAGGAACCAAATTTTCATTTTCTGTCACTGTCACAATCAAGTAAAATACATTTGACCAACAATAATAAAATAGTCTCAGGAAATGGGCTGGTCACAGGGTGATAATTTGGGGGCTACATAGACTCTGGAGAGTTATCTACTAAGTCAGAGTGAGTTTGTGATCTGCCCTAGCCTACACCAACAATATCATGGTCTGTACTGAGCTGCAGTGGAGATCTCACAGTTATAGACCAAGTGTTCTGATGCATGTTATCGCCTCAGTTATTAACTTCAAAATTCTACAGTTTGCATACACTAAAAAACCTTGGGAACACCAAACAATGAAGGAGTTCTTGTTTTGTGTTTACTCCAGATTTCAATAACAGTCTTATACAAATGAGCAATTGCAATCTCAGAACATTGAGATAGATGAAGCTCAGCAACTGGCCCCAAAATAAGCAGATCAGTGTAATGGTAAGAGAATTCCCTGATCCAATGGGCCTTACTTAGAGCCCAACAAAAGAAGCTTGCTTAGGGGAGGATTGTTTTTCAGGAAGGCCCACCTTTTGTTACTTTGTCATTAGGCAGTGGGTCACAAAGATTGCGATGTCTTCTGACCTTGGAGAAGGCTATACATACTCCCTGAGGTGAGGTTTTGCTTTGGGGCTCACTTATGGGAAGAGATGTGTGATTTGGCTAGACAAGACTCTGGGCAGCCACTGAGCCCCCTGGACTTTGAAAACCCAAATGTTAGTGCTTCTCTCTCTGGTAACTAACACTGTATGTATGTAATGATCAGACAGCTAGGAGCCCTATATGTTACAATACTGTTGAATTGTGTTATTTTCTCTGTCTGTATTTTTTACCTGCTTGTAACTTCTGTTTGTATTTTGTCTGAAGTTCAGGGTGCTGACTTTTTCTCCTGAGCTAGGTAAATGAGATATGTTTGATTAAACTAAGATTGTTTTGAGTTGCTTTTCTTTAGAAAAGCAGATCAAAGAACCTGTGCTAGCAGCCATCCCGGGTATGCTAAGATGCTTGCTGCTACACTCAGTACAGACCATACTTTGAAGAATGGTGTCAAATTCTTCCATACTTTAAAATGTCAAGGATCCACAAGTTTATTAGTGTGGGTCAGAGAAAACTACAGTCTCACCATGACTTAGTGGACAGCTCTCTGAAGTCAATTTGGCCCCAAATCCATCATCCTGTGACCAACCCATTGCATAAGCCTCTCTGAGTTGGCTGAAACTGTCCTCAGACAACAGACTTCCGGTCCATTACTGAGCCTATATTCAAATCCTTTCCAATTTGGTGGGACCTATCAGGACTTTCACTGTTCTGGCATAGCTTTCAGGGACCTGGGGTTACCTCCCCATCATGATGAGGACTCTGGAGGAAGGCTTGCCCATCTCATTAGGTTATAGTGAAAACAAAAATATATGATGAAAGTGAAAGTGCTTTGAAAAGAAGTTAGAAAGGCATGAAAACATAGTGTTTTCTTGTTGTCATAACAATCAACACATACTTATTAGGCTCCAACAAAGTACCTGGCACTAGGTAGGGTTCAGAAAAATAATTTATATTTATGGTACTTTGTGGTTTCTAAAACACTTTGCCTCAAAAATATATGGCATAGAGGAGAGAGTTCTGGATCTGGGAGGCCGAAGACCTGGTTTCATACCCTGGTTCTGTTCTTTACTATCTTCCAGACCTTAAGCCATCACTTAAGCTCTAAGGGCCTCAGTTTCCACAGCTATAAAATGAGAGTGTCAGATGGGTTGACTTTTAAAGTCTCTTCCAGTTTTATATCTACAATGATCAAGTAATATCCCCAATCCACTGACTGGGAAACTGAGACTCAGAGCTGCGAAATGAGTCCCCCACAATCATAAAGCAGTTATGTGACCTGTTCCACTCCTTTCTCCAATACACCTCGGTACCTTCCCGGCTCTACCCTCACGGAGTTTATAGCTCCACCGAGGAGATAGAAAGTAGAGCAAGAAAGGTAACAAAGTCAACCCCTGGCTAAAACTTAAACAAGAACTTCGGAGATGGGAGAGGCAGACTCCCTCCCTCCCAGAGACTAAAGTAATTCACGTGACTTCCCGGCAACTGCTCGGATCTAGGTGGCAGCTCTCTGCTAGCTGTGTAGCCGCGAAGTTTCATTTTTACTGCGGCTAGCTGATAAAATTACTCTAACTGCAGCCGCCAGCGGGGAAGTTGAGGGGCGGCAGGGAGTGATGGTGAGTGGACCAGAAGAGCTTCTGGAAACCCGGTGCAGCACACACTCGGTGAGTCGTGCAGGGGGGAGACGCGCGTCTGCCGGGGCAGGGGGCGAACTGCAACCCAGATTTCCACTCCTCTAAGACGCGCTTTTCTTCTCACGCGTCCAATCTATGTCATTTTCTACTGACTGGAAGATGGAACGCTGAGGACCGGACTTGAGGGTGGGGGGCGCGGGGAGGGAAATGCCCAGTAGAGGCAGTCCTGGGGGTAAGAGATGCGACGGAGAGATTTTTTCTAGGAAAGAACATTTCCATAGTGAAATGAACGGAGGAGCTCCCGGGGCAGAAGAGAACTTTGGAGAACATTTCTCTGTCGGTAGAGGGTCTGGGCTGGGGGTTAGCGCAGCGACTTTTCGGTGTTTCTTGGAAAGGACTTGCCGTTTCTGAATCGCACATCATTAAGAATACTTGTTTCAGCAAAGCTAAAGGTCCATCCGGAAGCCCAGCCCTTATTAATCTGCCTCCTCTGAGGTGGGGTCAGCAAGGGTAAGGAGAGTGAATCAGAGTGGGTCAGGGTCACCATCCTCCACTTTTCTTTTATATTATTTTGAATTAACATCTCTACTTCCTCAAGCTGGATCATGAAAGATCTTTTCTTCCGACTCCATATTTTGGTGTCCCTAAAGATAAGTTTATGTTTTAGTGCCAGGTGGTTAAAGAGGCCAGGACAGGAGTGGAGCAAGCAGGTTTTCAACAAAGAGAGAAGCTCCTCCTCTTTCTTACTGGTCTAACTGGACAAAAAGGTCCATACCTTTTAAGGATGAAAAGGATGCTTTTTTTTTTGAAAAGGATGTTTTTTGAAAACATTCATAATTGGGCTATTTTCGAATAGTAGACTCAAAAAATGTTAATGCTGAAAGGGATCTTTGAACGTGGAATGTCAGGGTTGGAAGGGACCTCATAACACTGCATGGCAAAGTGGAAGGGACCTTAGGAGACAAAATCTCAAGAGTTGAAAGGGACCAGGCTGCCAGCAGCCTCCTGTAGTAAATCAAGGCTTTAGAAGTCAGGAAGATCTGAATTTTAATCCCCTCCTCCAGATATTTACTAGATGTGTGACCCTGTGCGAATTCCTTGACCTCTTTTGGCTTTAGTTTCCTCATCTGTAAAAATGGTTATAATAGCACTTATTTCACAGAATTTTTGTAAATATCAAATAAGATGATATTAAGTAAAGCTATTTGCAAACCTTAAGTTACTCTGTAAATGTTAGCTATCTAGTTTGTCAAACTCATTTTACAGATGAAGGGAGTTGGGATTTTCAAACAGAGTAGGTTGCTTTCCTCCTGGGGACACTGAATCCTTGGGAGACAAGGGTGACCATTACTCCTGTACAGCCAGAATGAGGATTATTTACTATAATCACAATTTTTAACATATATACTTTTAAAGGTTTTTCACACACATTTCACACAGACATTGTGAACACGATTTGAACTTCACAGAAAACCTGTGATCCAAGCAGGGCAGTTTTCACCATCCCCATTTCACAGAGGATAAAAAAACAAAGGCCCAGAGATGTAAAGTGGTTGCTTGGTTAGTTGTGATAGAACTGAGCACAGAATCCAGGTCTTTCAACGTCTAGATTAGTGCTTTTCCTACGACCCTATTCCATCTCTCTAAAGGTCTCTCCAAGACTGGAGTCTTCTGGATAAGAAGCCATGCTGTAACATTTCTATAATATTTGGGTTTCCCTAAAGGAAATTCCAAGGGAAGAAGTTGAGCCAGTTTTTTCCTTAATCCTGCTTGATCCCCCCCCCATTCCTAAATTGAACCTTAATATGTCTGGTGGTCCTAATCCCATCTATATATGATTGGTTGGCCATTATCCTTCATTCTCGAAGAGGATCAAAATGGCATCACTATGTCCTAATGTGGCTGATCAAACCAATGAGCATGCAAGACTCTTCTGCTTGGTAGACCACTTGGGCACAAATAGTCAAAATGAACATTTGGAGTGGAGCTGTCTCTCAATTTATGCATCTCACATTTCTTTTGAGCTACTGAAATTCTGCTTTCCCATAGAGCACAGTATTTTCTTTGATGTAGCTAGACCATGCTGGGTGGTTCTGTGCCCACGTCTTCCATGTCTCCCAGTCCATTCCAAAGTTCTTGAGAGAGACTTTGAGATCCTAGTATTGCTTCTTCTGACCTCTGTGTAAATGCTTGCCTTTGTGAGTTCTCTATAAAGTAGTCTTATGCAAATTTACATTTGGCATTTGAACAAGTGGCCAACCCATTGGAGTTGTACTCTCTACAGTAGAGTTTGAATGCTTGGCAGTTTGACTGTAGAGAGGACCTCATCGTCATATACTTTATCTTGCCAGATGAACTTCAGAATCTTCCCAAGAGAATTCAAATGGAAGCAATTCTGTTTCCTGGCACGACGTTGGTATACTATGTGAATTATTTCCATATTAGGCTGTTTACCTAACTGAAGGTCTACAGAGCCATTGTGCTGACCTCACTGTATGACTGTGAAATGTGGCACCCAGCTCTATATACAGTTATCCCTTCCACATCATGATTTTCCCTGTCATGGTTTAGATATATGATGGGCTGGCATAAGAAATTAAATAGAAATTTGGGGGGAATTTTACAGAAACTGCAGAAAACACAAGAAGCTCAGCAGACAACACAGAAAAAGTTTAGAAACTCAGAAATACATAAAATTTATGTATACTATTATATAACATAAATATATTTTATCAGCCAAAAAATTTTACATGGATTTTCCAGATTTGGGGGGCACTGCGCTTCCAACATCTATGATGTGGAAGGGATATAACCTTCTTGCTCTGAGATGCTTATCAAAGGAATGTCTCTTGACTTTGGTGTCTTTGATTTTAGATTTATTATATGTGTAAAAAGGAGAAGCCAGAGCCCTGGAGGAATGGACTGGGAAAATGGCAGGTGGTAGAGTAGTTGATCATGGGTGAGTTGTGGTGTTGGCATCCTTACCATCATCACAGTAGAAAAGATGAGATGTGTAGGGGCTCTGAAACTATGAATAAATCCTACAAAACTCTGATAGATCCATCATATCATCAAAATGGGCACTTCCTTCACCAATTCAAGTAACAACTTATCCACTTATTCTTCTGGATTTTTTTGTCTGTCACTTTTCATCAATTTGGATGCGGAATGTCATAGTAGATAAAATGCTAGAGCTGAAGTCAGGATGACCTGGGTTCAGATCTTGCCACAGATTCTTACCAACTATGTGATGAGCAAGTAATTTAACCTCTGAGCCTCAGTCTCCTCAACCGTGAAATTGGGATAATAATAGCATCCACCTTACAGGGTTACTGGAAAGATCAAATGATTTAATGTATATAAAGTGCCTTATAAACCTTAAAGTGATATATATGTGTATATATACATATATTCTAATCATTATTGTTAGAAAATTTCCATAAAAGAACTGCCCAATTCTCTTGATGTCTTACTCTGCTTCTTTTAACACTTGGTGGATATTGGTGCAACACTTAGGTAGTCCATATGTTATCCTTTCTTCAGCCAGCTTTGACTAAACTAGTCAAAACAAGGAAAATTCACATAAAATTCCTTAGGTTATTGAAAAGCTTCTTTAGAAGATGCTTACATAGTCATGCCTCCCACTCTCCCATCTTCCTTATGGAGGTCAGTCAACAGTCAATCAGCCAGTCAACAAATATTAACCTCTACTACCTACCTTTCCCATCCCTTCCCCAGTGGGCCCTTAGAGAAATGTGCTCTGGAGGGCAGTTGGGAAACTGAAGTAGAAACCAAGATGACATGGTAAGCCTATATGTCACTCCCAGATTAGAAGCTGGGGCAGCATCAGCTGGCACAGTAGAGACTTCTCTGGGCTAGGAATTGAGACCTGAATTCTAGTGCTTTCCTTGAACTTCAGTGTACTGATCTATAGATGAGTCAAATCTGTAAGATGTGTGTGTTCAGGTAAGATATATATGACCTCATGGGTTGTTGATACAGTAAATGTTTATACAGTAAACATTTGTTAAGAATACATTATGTGGGGGCGGCCAGGTAGCACAGCGAGTAAGAGCACCGGCTCCAGTGTTGAGAACACCTGGAGATCAAATCCCGGGCTCAGACACTTAGCACCCACCCAGAAACACCTGGCCATGTAACCTTGAGCAAGTTACTTAACCCCAATTGCTTAGGGGTGGCCAGGTGGCTCAGCGAGTAAGAGCACCGGCTCCAGTGTCGGGATGACCTGGATCAAATCTGGGCTCAGATACTCAGCACCACACCCAGAAATAATAACTGGCCGTGTAACCTTGAGCAAGTTACTTAACCCCAATTGCTTTAAAAAAAATTAAAAAAAAAAGAATACATTATGTGAAAAGTTTTGAAATAGAGTCTGAGAATGATTTTATTGTTGTTCAGTCAATTTCAGTCATGTCCAATTTTTCCTGACTCCATTTGGGATTTTCTTGGCAAAGATCCTAGAGTGGTTTGCCATTTTCTTCTCCAGCTCATTTTACAGATGAGGAAACTGAGGCAACAAGGTTAAGTGACTTGCCCAGGGTCACACAATTAGTAAGTGTCTGAGGCCAAATTTGAACTCAGGTCTTCCTAACTCTAGGCCTAGTGCTCTATAGACTGTGCCATATAGCTGCTCTGGCTGAGAGTAATACAGACTAGAAATAAGACGTTGTTCAGGTTCTGAAGTAGCTAGTAGTCTCAAATATTCAAATGGATATGTTATCAAATAAGTAGAGGCAGTCCTTTCAAAGATGCAGATTATAATATATCCATCCATGCCTTCTCATCCTTCAAAAGATGAACAACAACTTTTACCCGTATCTTCCCATTTACTACAAGGGGCTGGTCAAACATTCCAAAGGGCTTTCCTTAATTTCTTTCTTTCTTTCTTTCTTTTTTGGAGAGGGAAGGCAAGGCAATTGGGGTTAAGTGACTTGCCCAAGGTCATACAGCTAGTAAGTGTGTCAAGTGCCTGAGGTTAGATTTGAACTCAGGTCCTCCTGACTCCAGGGCTGGTACTCTATTCACTGCGCCACCTAGCTGCCCCTGTCAGTTTCTTCTGATGTTGAGGAGATACCAGTGGAATGCATGAACTGGCCAAGGACTGTCCCTTGCCCTTGCCAAATGACCAGGTCATATTTTTTAATTGTACATTTCTTCAATGATATCCTTTCCTTCAATTCTCTTGATTATTCCTTATTTGTTCCATGTTTCCACCTGCTCATACTCACCACACACTTCTCCATTATCATCTGAGCAATACTATTTTCTAATTCCTGTGAGACTGTAGGATTCCATGACTTAGAGCTTGCTCATTGTAACAAGTATGATTTTATGATCTAGGAGGGGGACAGAGATACCATCAAAGATAACTGTAACACATAATATTACATGCTGAGTGATTATAGAGTTCCAAAGCAAAGGGTTGTGTGAATTCTGAGGAGAAAGATTGTTGCCAGCTGGTGGGATCAGGAAAGTCTTCCCGAAGGAGAGTTTGAATTGGTTGTAAAATAATAGGGAGGAATTTAGCAGGTAAAGAAGGGAGAAAGGGGTCTTCTAGGCATGGAGGGCATCACACTCAAAGGCCTGGAATCATAGATGTACATTTGATGTTCAGAGGATGAATGAGTTTGGCTGTAGCATAGAGTGTCTGGAAGAGACTGAGATGAGATACAGCTGGAAAGGGAAGGTGGTGCCAGAGTGTGCAGATTCTTAAATACTAGGCAGAAGAGTTTGAATTCACTATGCAAATGAGAATTACCATATTACCAGAATGATCAGTAGTATTCATTTTTTAAAAATTCATACATTTCCCTGGCTAGAAAGCATGAACATCATTATAATTTTTTAAAAATTGGGTATAAACTCAATGCCACAATGTAAGCTTGATTTGCTAAATGCAGAGAAACTCTACTAGGCACAGAAAATTGTCTTGGCAGGGAAATTGTGTTTTCTGAGAAAATGAAGATTAACCTCAAGCCTCTTTTTCTGTTATAAACACGAGAAGAGTCTAAATAATGGAACTAATAATTAATTCATAAAATTATGAAATGAGGCGGGTGCGCCCTGTTCTTTGGATAATCGCTGGGAAAGACCACTATTGACTTCAAGCAAGAAAAGGGTGGCAGTTACAGTTTAATAGGGCACAATGGGTGTAAGGGTCAACAGCAAAAGGAAATACAAAAATAGGCAATGAAAAGGGGAAATACTAAGGCAGATGGCAGCAGGAGGACAAGGAATGAAATGGTAAAGGAGGGCAGCATGGCGAAGAGGATGGGTAAGGGGAGTAGCAAAGAATATCACCCATGTAAAAATGGATTAGAGTTGAGAGCCTGAAGCAGCACCTGATGGAGATGGAAGAGTGCTCAGGAGTGGGGGTGGGGCGCAGGGGGTTGAGGTCTCATTTTCATAGGATTTTGGGGGAGGGGAATAAACCAACTCCCATTTGTGCTATGTTGGGGTTAGTCCATTAAACATGTCCAAGTCATCTTGGAGTTATCTGTAAAACTTCAAAGCCATCACCCCAAAGTCATTCCTTTTTAATGTTCTACTTGTCTGTATCTGTGGAGGTATGGATTTTGTCTAGAGTTTACTTATCATAGGACCAGAAGTTTGACAGGCAGTGCCTAGATGGTTTCTCTGGATTCAGCACATATTACTAAGATATGAATTTTAATTAATATAGGATAAAATTTGCAAATTGGGCTCCTTTGATCTTTGGGACAGTTGGTACATGAACAGAGTAATATATCAGAGTCTTTCTTGAATAATGGAGCACTTGGAAGGGTCTTGGGTCATCGTTCTGAATTTGAATTCTCACTATCCAGCACCATGTCTGGATATGGAAAGAGTGATAGAGGTGGAATGTGTGCTGACATCCCAGGATGCCCTTTAGAAATTGGTTTTTAAATCTTTGCTCCTGGTTTACTTTCTCTGATTACTGATTACTCTGATTACCTGATACTCTGCCTCTATGTAAAAAAAAAAAGTTTATCTTATTTTTACTAATTCCTTTTTCATATAATTTTCATTTCCAAATATGTGCTACCCACCCTTGCCTGCCTATAGAGCTATACTTTATAAATATGTAATAAAAATGTAAAAAGAAAAAAAGCCATTTAGTAAAATCATTCAAAGACACAACTATGTCCAACAATAAATGCAATATACTATGCCTGTTATTCTCCACCTTTGCAAAGGATGCCTCCCCAGACATTTATCCAGCTCTTCTCTAGGACCAAACTTGATCATTATAATTAGTGTTCAGATTAATCCTTTTGTTCTTTCTGCTTGCTTTGTTATAGCTGTGCAAATAGTTTTCCTGGTTCTACTTATTTCACCCCGCATGGTTTCATGTAAGTCTTCCTGAATTCTTCATATTCTTCACTTCTTAAAAACACACCCCCGTTTACTTAGTCATCCCCCAATCAGGGAGCATCAACTTTATTTCCAGTTTTTTGCTACCACAAAAAGTGCTACTATGAATAGTCTGTGTATACACAGCTAAGTCCTGTTTAGTACAAATAATGAATTCCATGAAGTGGTCATGTTATCCAAATTCATACTATCCAGAGTTATCATCATATGTAAAATAGAGCCATTAGTTCTAGTCCAATGGAAATATAAAATGAATAATTTTAAATAAGTTTTTTTATCTTTTTATTAATGAAACAACAGCAAATGATGAGAAAACATATTTATGACTCCTTTATTAAAAAGCAACAGGGCTCAGGGAAGGCTAGGTTGTGCAGTGAGTAAAATGCTGGCTCCGGAGTCAGGAGGATCTGGGTTTGGATCCAGCCTCAGACACTTAACACATACACACACACACACACACACACACACACACACACACAAACTAGCTGTGTAACCTTGGGCAAGTTACTTAATCCCAATTGCCCTCCAAAAAGGCAAAAACAAACAAACAGACAAAGGAACAGGGCAGTTAAAGAAAATAGAATATAAAAATAAAAAAATTACTGAATATCATGGCTAAAGATAAACTTACATTGACCATATGATGAAAATGTCGTTATTATTTTTTAAAATATTTTCACAGTGTAGACTGGACTGTCTTCTCTTTCTATCTTCATGAAAATGCTAGCAAGTGCAGAGAGCTTTATACATATCTCAGTGAATTTGCATACTCACATTCTCACCAAATGTAGTTGGCTGACCTAGGACATTATCTAAAATCAATGATGCTTTAGACTAGACATTGTTGTTCTTAAAACATTTTTAATAGTGGGATTAAAATAACTTGAAAACCACTCTTCAAAAATGGTTCTAATTACCATTTTTATTTGAGTACCTTTCTTATTTGAGTACCAAAGTACCAAAGACTTGGAAATGATCACTGATTATAGACTTTCAGAACCTGAAGACTTCAAGACCAATAAAAATGTATTGGTTTTTGAGTAAAATTCCCTTTTGCATCATTTCCCAACAAAAGTGGGTGAACCTTAGACATTTTAAATCCAGGTGGAGTATTTTCTTAGAAATATAAATTCTTGGGGCAACTAGGTGGCACAGTGAATAGAGCACCAGTCCTGAAGTCAGGAGGACCTGAGCTCAAATCTGGCCTTAGACACTTAACATAAAACTAGCTGTATGACCTTGGACAAGTCACTTAACCCCAATTGCCCTGCATTCCCCATCCAAAAAACAAAATAAATAATGAAATATAAATTTATTGCCCAAAAGGCAATAAAAATGTGCATGCCCTTTGACCCAGCAATATCACTTCTAGGGCTGTATCCCAAAGAGATCATACAAGTAGGAAAAGGACCCATATGTACAAAAATATTTATAGCAGCTCTCTTTGTGGTGGCAAAGAATTGGAAATCAAGAGGATGCCCATCAATTGGGGAATGGCTGAAAAAGTTGTGGCATATGAATGTAGTGGAATACTGTTGTGCTACAAGAAATGAGGAGCAGAAGGACTTCCTAATAACCTGGAAAGACTTACATGAACTGATGCTGAGTGAGGGGAGTAGAACCAGAACATTGTTCACAATTACAGACACATGGTATCTGTGATGACTAACTTTGATAGACTTGGCTCTTCTCGGTAATGCAAGATTCTAAAACAACTCCAAAAGACTCATGATGGAAAGGGCTATCCACATCTAGAAAAAGAATTATGGAGTCTGAATGCATATTGAAACAAACCATTTGCTCTCTTTTTTTGTTTGTTTATTCTTTCTTGTGTTTCATTCCATTGGTTATAATCCTTCTTTACAACTTGAATATTGTGAAAATAAGTTTAATGTGAAGGAATATGTAGAACCTATATCGGATTACATGCTGTTTTGGAGGGAGAGGGCGAAGGAGAAGGAGGGGGAGAAAATTTGGAACTAAAAAACTTGTGGGACTGAATTTTGTAAACTAAAAATAAATAAATTTAAAAGAAAAAAAAAAGAAATACAAATTCTAGGGCCTGCTAGGTGGTACAGTGGATAGAGCACCAGTCCTAGAATCAGGAGAACCTGAATTCAAATCTAGCCTCAGATACTTTGCTAGCTTTGTGATCCTGGATAAGAAATGTAACCATGCTTGCCTCAGTTTCCTAATCTGTAAAAGTGCGGGAGAAGGAAATGACAAGGATTTTTGCTAAGAAAACTCTAAATGAGGTCACAAAAGAGTTGGGCATTATTGAAAAATGACTGAGTGACAAAATTTAACTGCCAGGTCCTGATCAGCAGTGGCCTTCTCTCCTGCTAATTTTAACATTATACCTTTGAATCTGATTTTAAAGGTGATCAAACCAATAAATGCTTTCAATAAAAGGTTCTTTACCACCCACTTTCATTTTCTTTCATTGTATTAACTAACTTTGAAAACTTTCATCTAAATGGCTGCTGTGTTTAGAGAAAAAAATTTGGATTGCAATCTTCCATGCACACAGCTAAAAAGGCTACATTTCTATTATCAATACTATTCTATTCCTTGTGTTTTTTGCAAACACACACACAAATGGTAAAGTTTTGCCTTTTATTATAGTTTTACCTGCATGTTTATTAATATCATGTATCATAGATTCAGATATTCCAACATTTCATTTTATTTTAGTTATTATAACTACATTCATGCCATTCAATCACATCAATTTTTTGTTCTAATGTAACAATGAGCACTTTTTTCCATGCTTTTTTTTAACTTTTATTTTTAATCTTCGTTAGAAGTGTTTACTCATTGAATAATGAAATATGATGGGATGTATTAAGAAACAAATTATCAATAAAAATAAAATTTTAAAGTGTTTTTCAGTTGTATATATGTATTGTGTGTATGCATGCTTGTGTACATGTATACAGACACAGACATTAAAAGTATGCGCGTATGTGTGCACATGCATCTATACATACACATATGTGTGCATGTATACTGTGTGCATGTGTGTGTGTGTGTCAGAGAGAGAGAGAGAGAGCAATAGAGCAATGAGCTTGGCATCAGGAAGCTATCAGGAAAACCTGAGTTCAAATTTTGCTTCGTGCTACCTACTAGCTATGTGGCCCTAGACAGGTTACTTAACCTCTCTCAGTCTCACTTTCTTCATCTATAAAAAAGAAATAATAATAGATAATAGGGTTGTTGTGAGGTAAAAAGACAATATTTTTAAAGTGTTATATAAATGTTAGTTATTATATTATATGCAAATATAATATACAATTATTATTACTATCTTGAGAGATTGACTCCATGATATTTTATACTTTTTGTAGTTATTTTCATGGCAGAGATTTTTAATCTTTTCTTGTGTCATGGACAGACCCTTTTGCCAGTCTGATGAAGCCTATGAACTCCTTCTCAGAATGTCCTTAAGTACACAAATAAAATACATAGAATTACCAAGTAAACTAATTATATCAAAATACAGTTATCAAATATAATTTTTTAAAGTTTGAGCTCCTACATTAAGAGGCCCTATGTTATTGTCACATAGAACTGGCAATGATTTTTTGGATCTATTTTATATTTTGCTACTTCACTAAAGTTATTACTTGTCATGATTAGTTTCTCATTTGATTCATTAGGGTTTTCTAACCTTAGAGTTAGCCTATTCCCCTGATTTGCTTCTATGCAGTTTTTAAACCAGTAACACTTATAAGAAATTAGAGATATTTCATCTCCTTCTTTCCAGTGTTTATAATTTCAACGTCTTTCTCTTATTCTGTTGCTATACTAGCATTCCAGAACTGTTTCTAATAACAAGGCAAAGTGGGAGAAAACTTCTAGTGTTTCCCCATTACAAATAATGTTAGCTTTAGAGTTTAGAAATGGGCTTCTTTAAATTGCCAAAAAAAAAACCCAAAACAAAACATTATATATCCTCACTATGCCTATAGTGTGTAGCATTTTTTTTAAATCACAAATGTGTTTTGTCCAAGGCATTTTCTACATTTTTAAATATAATCATGTGTTTGAGCCTTTTTGTTTTTAATATAATTAATTATGGGAATTGTTTTCCTAAAGTTAAACTATTCTGGTATCCCTGATGTAAATTCAACTTTTTCATAGTGCATCATTTTTGTTGTTAATAAATTTATTGTTAGGATATTATTTTTTTTGCCTTAATATTAGTCTATGGCCCTCTTTGTTTTTACTTTTGTTTTGTCATTAAACTATATTTGTCTCACAAAACTAGTTTGGTGGAGTATTTTCTTTCTTGATTTTTGAGAATAATTTGTGTAACATTAGTAATAGTCACTCTTTTGATCTAATCCATTTGATCAGATTCACTTGTAAATCTATCTAGACCATGGCTTGTTTGGTTTTTACCCCTGTTGCTTCATGAGTTCACTCAGTTTCATTTTCTGAGTCTTGGACCTATGTAAGTGAAATTTCTCCATGTTGAAATAATAGAAATTTCATAATGTTTTGAGAGATATTTGGACATCACATTTTCAAAATTTGGTGTCAAAACACCAGGGAAAATCCCCAGAGCCCAAGATGATGGTGTAGCAGCAAGCACCCCAAGCGTCCTCAGGGTTTGCAGCTACCACAGGTTCTTGGATCTGCTTTGTTAAAGGAAAGCAACTCAAAATGGGTTAACAAGCTTACTTTAATCAGTCAGACATATATCGTTTACCTTGTTCAGGAGAAAAGGTCAGCACCCTGAACCTCAAAGTATACAGGCATAATTATCAAGACAGAAACATCAAGTAGACAGATTTCCAAACTGTCCAACCATTACATCCATACCCAGTCAACATCTGGGTTTCCACATTCTGGGTTTTTCAAAGCCGGGGGACTCTCAACAACGCCTTCCCAGAATTCAGATCAAATCACAGAACACTTCTCAAAGTGAGTCCCAAAACAAAGCTACACATCAGGGCTTATATAGCCTTCTCCTGGCTCAGAGAATGTAACAACCTTATTGACTCACTGGCCAATCAAGAAGTATCTACTGAAAAACAAGCCTCCCCCACCCCAGGCTTCAGGTGCACATTAGCCTAGGGGCAGGGAAGATCTTTAAAATTTACATTCTTATTACAGATGGCCATCAAGTAGCCATCTCCTTGTGATAGGGAGTTAGAGTAATGTGATAGAAAAAACACTGAGTTTGAAGTCAGAGGATGTGGGTTCCAGTGCTGATTATGACACTTTCTATCAGTAGGTTCTTGAGTAAATAATTTAAACACTTTCTGCCTGCATTTCCTCAGCATTAGAATGAGGAAACTGTACTATAATTGGGGGCTTTTAATTTGGGTCATGTGGACTTGTTTTAAAAAATATTTGGGGGCCGTAGGAATATATACATTGTGGTAGAGCTATGAACTAGTCACACCATTGTGGAAAACAATTTGGAACTATGCATAAGAAACTAATTGAGTTGTACAGATCCTTTGATTCAGAAATATTGTTACTAGGTCTATATCTCAAAGAGATCAAAGAAAAAAGAAGGGACCTGTACATACAAAAATATTTATAGCAGCTCTTTTAGTTGTGACAAAGAATTGGAACCTGAGGGGTTGTCCATCAATTAAAGAATGGCTAAATAAGTTATAGTACATGAATATGATGGGATACTATTGTGCTATAAAAAATGATGAAGGGAATGGTTTCAGAAAGACCTGAGAAGACTTGTATGAACTGATGCAAAATGAAGTGAGCAGAATCAGGAGAGTTACTGTTACACAATAGCAGCAATGTGGTAAAAAAAAAAAAATAATTACCTGTGAAAGACTTAGTAACTCTAATCAACACCATAGTTCCAAAGGACTCATGATGAAAAATGTTGTCAACCTCCAGATAGACAATTGATAGACTCAGAGTGCAGATTGAAGCACATTTTTTTCTCTTCCATTCTTATTCTTGTTTCCTACCCTCCACCCCCCACAACATGGGTAATTCAAAAATTTGTTTTGCATGATTTTGGATTTGTAGTAGGCTTTGTCTTTTTTGCCTCCTCAGTGGATGGGAGAGGGGTTAGGGAAAAAAGAGAATCTGGAACTGAAAAAAAATGGATTTTTTTTTTAAAGAAAAAAAGTAAAATAAAAATATTTTGTCAGGCATGGTGGCACTTGAGTTTTTGAGTTCCGAGCTACAGCAGAGCTAAAATCAATAAAGTTTCCTCAGTAAGTCAGCACCAGTATGGTGAGCCCTGGGAGAGTGGGGCCCACAAGCCTGCCTAAGGAGGGACCTGTTGGCCCAAGTAGCAAACAAAAAGAAAGTGGGTAAAAATTTCCTTGCCAACTAGCAGTGGGATTGGGCAGAAGATGACTGCTTCTCTTCTGGCCTGAGCAGGATAGGGAAGCCCAGTCTCAAATATATATATATATACATATATATATATATATACACACCTACACATATGCATACTTAAATACATATATAACTATATTCCATTATAATTGGTTTCCTTTATAATTTTATGTTTTTATCCATATAAAAATATTTATTAAACATATTAAAAAGTATAGTTCTAGAAGGAATCCATAGGCTTTACTGGGCTCACCAAAAGGGTCCATGACATACACAAAAAAAGGTTGAGAACCCCTGAAGATAATCACTAAAATCCTCTCCAGCTCTAAATCTCATTTCATGATCCCCTTTGCCAAAATAACTGAAATCGTCATGATTACTTAGGACTCATTTAGCACTTTCTATTTTTTCAAGGTCTTTCACAAGCCTTAGCTTCTTTTCTTTCTACAACACCTCTTTGGGGGTAGTAGAATGAGAATGATCATCTCCATGTAACAGATGAGCAAACTGAGACTCAAAAAAGTGATCTACTCAAGGTAATATAGCAAATCATGGCAGAGCAAGGAAAATAATCCACATCTTCTGATTCTCATGGCTCTTTTTAGACAGGCTTTGAAAAAATAAAAAGTGCTAAATGAGTCCTATGTATTATCTTGCTAGTAAATACGCGATCTCAGAATGTCAGAGCCGGAAGGAACTTAAGAGCAAATCTAGTACAATCTTTCTCATTTTAAATTTTATTTTCTTTAAAATATATGCAGTAAGTGTTAATAAAAACATTCAAATACAATTTTAAGTGATTATAAATAAAAACCATAAACTCTGATTTGTAATTTTTTGTATGTATAGATAACTTAAAATAATTGCAAAAAATATTATGTTTGTATCCATGTCCCTTTCTGATCTCTTTTACTTCTGTGTGATTTTTAGGATATTGTTGCTATTGTTATTTTTTCATGTTGCTGTAGTCAGTTTCAGTATCATTGTCTAGATTCTGCTTTCTCCATTCTGTATAACTCCCTATATGTCTTTACATTTTTTCATGGGTTTTTTTTCCTTATAGTAAAAATTGTATTCTATTAGTTTTGTATGCCACAGTATGACCTTTGGTCATTCCCCAAAGGTTAGATAAGTGCTCCTTCCCCTTATTTTACTAATGAAGAAGCTAAGACTTCCCCAAGAAGGGGAGCTCATTCATCTAAAGTCACCCAGCCAGATGGTGGCAGATTTAGGACTAAAAATCATTAGATCCCTTCTCTCTTAATCTGATTTATGTCTATACCTCCTGGGCTCCCCCAACTCTCAGGAACAAGGATGGAAACTGTCTAGTATTAGTTGTTGTAGGAAGTGATAATTTGGAAAGTGTTAAGGTCCATTCATCTGATCAACAGTCTGTGGGATGAGAAGCAAGTGTGTTTCAAAATGACTGACTGACACTTTCTCCCCACCCTGGGAATTAAATTCCCAGAATGTTTCTCCACGGTTCTGGGCTTAGAGGTCACTAATCTGACCTTGAAGATTTTTAAGGATTCCCCTGGTCCACTTGGGAGCCAGCCTTCTAGCTTCAGGCCATATTAGCTCCTTGATATTTGAGGAGATCTTGTTGAAGATTCCTGACCAGACCAAAATACCGATTCCTCCCTGAACCTGGAAGCTTCCATCCCATGCCCTCTACTAATAAACAAGGGGATTTCCAGCACTTTTACTTTCAGTTTGGCTAAGTCAGCATGTCAATAAATAAGCCAGCAGGATCTGGGCTAAGAAAAAGGTGGACGTGTGGGCAGTCAGAGCTCAGAGCTATTGGAGGGCATTTGGCAGGCCAACTGGTTGGAGACCCAGCTTAGAGAGACTGTTTATTCTCAGCTCCAAGTCACCATTTGGCCATTTTGGTGGTGTGCCTACTGAGGGTGAGTACCCACTATATCAAGACAAGAAAGACCTATTGAAGCCAGCACACCTGTAGGGTTTGCATTTCTTCCTGAGAAGAGTGTGGTGGAGGGAGAAGATAGTTGGCACTGGGTTGCAAAGTTAATAAGCAGAAAGGGCCCCGTCTGTGTCTCTGAAGTTGTTTCAGGGTCGTGAGGAAGCCATCAAAAGTTCCCATTCAGTCATGGTTGGCAAGGCTCCAGTCCCCATATTTACCTTCTAAGACTCCATTTGGTCTCGTTTATTGGCACATAGGCTTCAGCTCTCCCTCTTCCATCTTCTGTCTTCCACTTAAATCTTTTACTTTGACACAGATGTCTAACCTGCCACAGCCTCAAGGACTTCCGTGAATTTTATTTGAAATTTTCCAGGGTGAGCATTCACACTTGGGGAGCTGGGGCAAAGTAATTGAATAAACTTTCATTGTTAATGGGTTTTTTTCTGTCGTAAGGTCTGGGGAGCACAGGAGAGGGGGTTATGTTTTAATGCCAGGAACAAAAGATCAGAAATGTGAGAAAGGCTTCCTAATGGATCTTGTGAACACAAGCGGACATTGTTACACCATTGTGGAAGGGTGGGGTGCTGTTGATGACCAATGAGAGCTGTTTCATTGGCTGCTAACCCAGGGATGGCCACTTCCAGTGGAACCTTGGTAAGTCAAGACTGTACTTTTAAGGACTGCAAGTTATGATTAGAATGAGAAATGCTGGTTCTCTAAGGGGACTAAGTATACCCAAGATGATTGCCCCAGGGGAGAATTCCATTGGAACTCCAGGGTTTTGGTAGAGATGTTACTGGTATAAACAAAACTGATCTCTTTGAAATTGATATATTGAATTTATATATGGTTAAAAAGAAAAACAACTCTGTGTAATAAAGAGTCACAGTTTCATGTACAATTCTCTTCTGAGAATTGTATATAGAAATATACAATGTATATAGACATTCTATATACACTATATACAGTGTATATAGAAATGCTCACTTTATTTGGCATTTGTTAAAATTATAATTTAAAAAAGCTGATGGATTGAAATCTTACAAAGGAAGAGACCCAGAAGCCTGAATTATCTCAAGAGAAGTAGACTGGAGCATAAGATTAGGATGGGGAACCATGGTCTCGAGTCAGAGGCCACATAGCTGAGCAGTGTGGGTTCATGCCCCAGCTATTCCCATGCCCTCACTGTGAGGAGGGCCCATTGAGCAGGTCCTTCTGCTAGGTCACCGCTGTCATCGTCACTGCTCTGGGCCAGGAGTTCCCTAGAGTTGGCACTCACTTTACCTCCTCTTCAGTTCTCAGCAGGAAAAAAAGTATGGCACCATTGTTGGGAGATAAAAAAAGGTAAGAGAGAGAAGTTCAGTTTCAGTCCTGAAGGCAGCTGGGATACACCAAACACTGTCTTATTTCACAGCTTAGCAACAGACTCAGTGATCACAGAGACACACAAAAGGAAGGATCCTTTCACAGAGTGACTCTGGCATTGGTAGATAGAAGTAGGACAGAAGGGGAAACTTTGCAAAATATTCTTGGGAGGGACGCAGAGGTTGAAGTAAATAACCTCCCTAAATAGAGGAGGCAGGATAGGAGTTTTTAGAAGATCTATAGACTTGAACCCTGGTTCTAGAACAGCTTTTGTTGCTCACTCATATCTGACCTTGGAAAAATGCCTTCCCTTCTCTGTGCCTCTACCTCTATAGAATGAAGATATTGGACTAGATGACCTTACTTCGAGCTGTCATGTTCTATGGTATGTCTCTGTGTATGAAGGGGTTGGAAATGCTTGATGTTTGTTGTTTGTCCCTCGTTCATGTGCTAAACTAATTGCCAGGTTTACTCTTGAACAACTTCTTGGGTGAGAAGAGAAACTCTAAAGGTGGGGGAGGGAATAGACCGAAGGACAATTTCAGGGTTTGGCACTGGGTGTGGGGAGAGCACAGGATTCTGGAACACATACCTCCCAACCTTCACCCAGGAGTAGCCTTATTGTTTTTGTTGTTGAATCATTTCAGTTGTGTCCGACTCTCTGTGACCCTGTTTGGGGTTTTCTTGGCAAAGATACTGGACTGGTTTGCCATTTCCTTCTCCAGTTTATTTTTACAGATGAGGAAACTGATACAGAATTAAGCAACTTGCCCAAGGTCACATAGCTACTAAGTGTCTGAAGTTCAAGGCCTTAACTTCTATCAAAGCACAGTCACCCTAGGATCATAGGTGTGATCTATAATATCTATAAAATAGATCTTGTAGATCTATAATATCTATAAAATCTATAATAATAGATATATATTAATAATATATATCTATAATAATAAGTATTACCTACTTGGAATTGGAAGGAACCTCAAAATTTCTGGTTCAACCTTTTCATTTTACAGATGAAAAAGCAGTCACAGAAAGGTTCAAAGACTTTCCCAAATGCATGCCAGTAGGAAGTAGAAGCAGGATTCAAACCCAGATCCTCTCAATTCAGTCAGCAGTCTTTCTAGTATACCACAGTGCCCTGCCCTTCCATTTTATTATTTTTTTTAATTTTTAATTTTGCTTTTTGGAGGGCAGTTGGGGTTAAGTGACTTGCCCAAGGTCACATGGCTAGTTTTTGTGTTAACTGTCTGAGGCCGAATTTGAACTCAGGTCCTCCTGACTCCAGGGCTAGTGCTCTCTTCACTGAGCCACCTAGCCGCCCCAACCTTCCATTTTGATATAGTAAAATTTCCTGGTTTTACTTTCCTGACTCCTCAAGCTATTAGCAATCTCTTCCTTTTCAAGCTACTTTGTAATTTATTACGTTTACTTGTATACATGTTGTATCACCCTCCAGTGGGATATGTTTGTTGAGTTGAGGGTAAAGGCCAGTTTTGGTTTTGTACTCCCTGGGACTAGCACAATGTCTTGCCACAGTAGCTGAATTGAGCTGAATTGTATTGAATTGGCCTCTTCTTAACTAGTTTTTGTGGACTCTCCTTGGGTCCCTCACTCCCTTCCTTTCTGTTGAAATTTAGGTTAAAGGGTAGAGAAGGTTCTGTCACACCACAGTGTGTTCTCATGGAGAGAGAGCATGGGTCTGGGAGACAAGAGGCCTGCATCCTAGCCCAAGTTTTGTTACAAACACTCTTAAGTGGCCTTGGACAAGTCAATGCTCCCTTCGGAACTTTAATTCCCCATTTGTAAAAAAGAGGATGATAAACCTGCCCAATTTTCATCACTGTTCATTGTGACAATAAATGACCTAATCAAAGTGAAAATACTTTGAAGGGTTCAAACCTCTTTACAAATGGAGGAGTTCATCTCTGCAAGGACCCTCAACTAAGTAATTGAATGGGTGCCTATAGCAACCAGAGAAGAAATAGAGAATGTACCTTTGGGGAGAAGATGTCTGTAGTGGGACAATGAGAGAAAGACACACTGAAAGGGCAGCGCTTTACCCTGTCTGCTTCCTCCATCAGGGAAAGGTTTATCTTATTGGGAAATGATCAGAGGAAAGAGATCTATCCCTCTAGTGCAAAAGTTTCCAAACTTTTTTGATCAAATAACCTTATTGTTTTTTTTTTTTAAAGCAATCGGGTTTAAGTAACTTGCTCAAGGTTACACAGCCAGTTATTTCTGGGTGTGGTGCTGAGTATCTGAGCCCGGATTTGATCCAGGTCGTCCCGACACTGGAGCCGGTGCTCTTACTTGCTGAGCCACCTGGCTGCCCCAAATAACCCCATTGTTAAATAATTTTCTTACTTTTTGATTTTTCCTCTTAATGTTCCATATATTTTATCCCTCCAAATAAATTTAATTTTTATTTTGCCTAGCTCTATAAAGCATCCTCTTTGTAATTTGATTAGTAAATGTAAATTAGCTTAGAAAGTATTATCATTTTTATTAAATTAGAGTAACCCAACCATGAGCACTATTATTTAAGTTCTTTACTTTTTTAAGGAATATTTTGTTTTTGTGTTTATGCAGGTTTTGAATGTGCCTTGATAGATTGACTGCCAGATATTTTGTCCATTTTGTAATTGTTTTTTAATGTGACTTTCTCTTCAATTATTTCCACCTGCATTTAAAAAATTAGTACATGGAAATTCTGTAGGTTGGGGGAAGGGATTATTTGTATCCTGCTATTTTAATAAACCTATTATTTGCCTCATTTCTTTGCTAATTCTCTAGGATTTTCCACATAAATCATGTCATCAGCAAATAGAGATGGTTTTGCTTCCTCTCTGTATATCTTTATGCAATTAGTTTCTTTTTCTTGTTGGCATTCCAAATAACAATAGTGTAAGTGAGTGTCCTTGCTTTATTCCTGTATTTATTGGGAAAGTTTCCAGTGTTTTTCCATTGTATAGAAGATGTTCACTCTTGGTTTAGATTTATGTTTTTTAATCATATATAACAGGTATGTGCTTTGTCCTAAAACCCTGGAGTTCCAACGGAATTCTCCCCTGGGGCAATCATCTTGGGTATACTTAGTCCCCTTAGAGAACCAGCATTTCTCATTCTAATCATAACTCGCAGTCCTTAAAAGTACAGTCTTGACTTACCAAGGTTCCACTGGAAGTGGCCATCCCTGGGTTAGCAGCCAATGAAACAGCTCTCATTGGTCACCAACAGCACCCCACCCTTCCACAATGGTGTAACAATGTCCGCTTGTGTTCACAAGATCCATTAGGAAGCCTTTCTCACATTTTTGATCTTTTGTTCCTGGCATTAAAACATAACCCCCTCTCCTGTGCTCCCCAGACCTTATGACAGAAAAAAAAAACCAATAAGAAGGAGCCACGCTTGTTACCTCACCCCTCTGGATTGCAATGGATAATCCTGGGGGTTTATGGTATTTCTCCTCTGCTGTCATTAGCTTGAACCCCTAGCTGCTCTGGGGTTCCTCCCATTGTTAGGAGGTCAGTTTCTAGCATCCTAGGGGTTTCATTTAATTACTTAACAATTGGTAGCTTTTACAAAGTGATATTTACTTTAGAGATATAGCATAAATAAGTATACAAGAATTTTCCCCAGTACCTCTAGGGCATATTCTCCCACCTACCACTATAGTCTCTGAGTGAAGTATTTTCAAAATTTAGCTCAAGTCCTGCACAGCATATATTCCAACAAGCTCATTTCCGATGGTGTTATTGCTGCTAGATCTAGAAGGTCCCTCTGTTTCTTAGACCATCACTTGTAGACTGTCTGTAGCACCTGCTCTAGAGCACCAGGATGCCAGAGTGTACTCATAATAACCTCTCAAACACCCCAGGTTGTAAGGCTCTCATCCTTTACACCTAGAACAATTGAAGAGGCCAGGGATGGAGACCCATTTTTTAGAGTCATAGGACCTCAGAGGGGAAGAAGGCCCTGTGGACTTTCCTCTTACCACAGTCTCTCAGTAAATGCCATGAGAGAGTCATGGAGCTCCCAATGATGAAGGTGAAGCGAAGAGAAGATAAAAGCTAACTTGAGCCTTTTTGATGACTCTAACAGTTTTAGCTCTTCAGCCAATCAACAGACTCCTCCTAAGTGCATGGTTTCCCAAGTGGGATCATAGACAGAATGCCTGTGAACCCTCCATAGACTCTTCAATGTGGTATTTTAGTTTAGAGTAGGTTAAGTAATAGGAAGACAAGGTAGAGGGTAGAAGTAAACTAGAGGAGTCAGGAGGGATAGCAAATAAGAGATACATACAAACATCAATCAGTCATTTGAATCAAGTCAGACTCTCCATGGCCCCTTTGGGGGTTTTCTTGGCAAAGATATTGGAGTAGTTTACCATTTCCATCTCTAGACCATTTTATAGATGAGGAAACTGAGGCAAGCAGGGTGAAGTGACTTGACCAGGTTCACACAGCTAATAAGTGTCTGAGGTCAGATTTGAAGTCACAAAGATGAGTCTTCCTGATTCCAAGCCCAGTGCTCTTATCTACTGCACAACCTAGTTGTCCCAGTCTCTTCAATATACTTCTATGTCATCATGATTCTCCTGGAAGCTCTCTCCCAGCATTTTCCATGTAGAGAGGTTGAATCAACCAAGCAAGCTGATGGGGTCTGCACATGTGCCAGATCCTCAAGACACACACTTTCAAAAAAAAAGCCTTTCTAATTACAAGGGACTCAATCAACAAGGATAGACAGTTTACTTTTTATATGTGGAAATATAAAATATGTTATTAGTAATTGGGTAGTTCAAAAGAAAGATTGGGGTAGACCTGAGTATAATATGATGCTGAAAAGTAAAACTGTTTAGGAAGAGGTTAAAAGAGTAATTATCCTATACAAATGAGGTGCAAGAGGAAGAACTGACACAGAGGAATTAGATGGGGGAGGAAGGCTATTAGTTCTGGAAGGCTACTCTCATGGAGAATCAGGTTAAAGAGGGAATAATACATATATATCTAAAAGGGTATAAAAGTCTTCTAATAGAAAGAAATAAATGGTTAAGGGATAAGGAAGGGAGAGAGGATAAGGGAGGGATTTTTAGAGGAAAGAGTGAGGAACAGGATTGGGGAGCTATAGAAGGGTGTTTAGATTAATGGTAATGGGAGGATAAGGGAGAGATCTCAGGTGGGAGTAGGTTAAGTAATAGGAAGGCAAGGTAGAGGGTAGAAGTAAACTAAAGGAGTCAGGAGGGATAGGAAATAAGAGATACATACAAACATCAAATAAAGACCAGGAGTAGAATTTATTAGGGAAAAAAAAGCAGGGGTAGTAATCATGATCCCAGACAAAGTTAAAGCTAAAATAGATTTAATCAAAAGAGAAAAATAGGCAAACAGCACTATATGTAAGCCATATTAATCAATATCATCGTAGACTATTTAAAATAACTAGACAGTGGAAGGTTTGAATATTGTTGTGGTATAGGAAATGAAGAGTTGGTGGATTTAGAAAAATATGGAAAGACTTGGATTTATGCAGAAAGCCGTCATCCACCTTCAGAGAAACAGAACACGAACAAGTATGGTACAATCTTACAGAGACATATGAATGTATATGTGTGTGATTATATCTATGTATATATAAGTATATGTATGTATATATATGTTTGCATGTATATATACACATATGTATATTGAAGCTTAATTGTAGCCTTCTTGGGGCAAAGAGGGAGGAAAGGGGAAAAAAAAGGAACAAAGTAAAAAGGGCACAGCAGAGAACACAATAAAACCTGCAGAGAAGTAAAGAAAGACGGACAGCTCAGAACACAATTTGTAGTATTTTTTGGTAGCTTTTTTTTTTTTTTTGCTTTTTTCTTGGAGGGCAATTGGGGTTAAATAATTTGCCCAGGGTCACACAGCTAGTTTTTTTTTTGTTGTGTTAAGTGTCTGGGGTAGGATCAGAACTCAGGTCCTCCTGACTACGGTGCTGACACTCTGTCTTCTGTCCGGGCTTGGGTACTGCTTGTCTGTCCTGACCTAAGTGTCACCACTCTTCTCCTGCCTGTGTTAATGTCTAGCTCCCGTGTGTCTGCCCCACTTTCTTCCTCTCTATTCCGTCAGGCCCCAACATGGTTAGCCCCACCACCCCTTCTTCTAACTGTTCTGTTTTTCTGTCTGGGTGTGCCAACCCCTTCTTCCATGGGCTCACAGCCCCATTTCTGCCTCTTTCTTTCCCTTCCCCAAGTAGAGCTCTATGTAGATTTGCTGAATGGTCCATTTATGTAAAGCTAGAATCATCTGCACATGTATATATACATGTAATATGCATGTGTATATTGCAATGATATTTTTGCCAAGATTTTACTTTTTGTAAAAAATCAATATTCATTCATGAGAGGCAGCATGGTAGACCAAGCTAGCTTCCAGACCCTCAGGTCCACAATCTCAGAGTCATCCTTAGCACTTCACACTCACTCATTCCCCATATTCCATCAGTTGCCAGGTTTTCTTGCATTTTCTTCCACTTCTCTCAACCTGTCCTCTTTACTCCGTTCACATGGCCACCACCTGAATTCAAGTCCCCAGCAACCAGAGCGTTAAAGCCTTTGAATTGGTCTTTCTGCCTCCAGTGTCTCCCTCTCCAATCCATCCACCCCACTCCTGTTAATTAATATATTTAAAAGCACAGGTCTGGCCCTGTCACTGCCCTGCTCAAAAAAGCTCCCGGCAAGCCCATTACTATTTTGCTTCAGCTCATCTTTCTAGACTGAATTCCCATCATGCCCTGCCATACACTCTAGATTCCCACCATGTTGTTCCTGATCCATTTTATCTCTTTGCCTTTGCAAATAGCTTCCACAGAGCCTGGAACGCTGCCACTCCTCACTTCCCTCTAAGAATCACTCAGTCCCTACAAGGTTCAGCCCAGCTGCCACCCTTACTCCCCAAAGGGCAGTTACTCATTTAGCCAGTGCTTTCCCACTCTACACCCTCCTCCCAACAGAAATTATTTTGATTTACTTGGTATTTGCTTATCTATGTACATTTATATCCCTCCAGCAAAATATCAGCTCTTCGAGAACTGTGACTTTCTTTTCCTCATTTTATCTCTATTGTCTGATATAATGCCCTGCCCACTGTAGACAATGTAATAAATGTTAATTAACTTGACAGAATTCTGGGTTCTTTGGCCACTAATTTGCTATATAACCTTGGTGATAATTTCCTCCTAAGAAGTTTGGATTCAAAGGGCCACACATGAGGACCTAGAGGGTCACATGTGGCCTTGAGGTCACAGGTTCCCCACCCCTGGGTCACATTACTCTTCTCCTCAATAGATTCCAGTGACTCCCTATTACCTCTGGGATCAGATATAAAATCCTCTGTTTGGCTCTCATAATCTGACCCCTTTGCACCTTTCTAGTCTTCTTATATCTTCCTTCCTTCCACATACTCTGCATTCTGGAAACACTGGCGTCTTCGCTGTCCCTCACACATGGCACTTATGTCTCTCAACTCTAGGCATTTGAAACATAGCATGGAACTTTCTCCCTTCTCAGCTGTATCTCCAGGCCTCTCTAGCTGCCTTTAAACCTCAGCTAAAGACCCTTCTGGAAGAAGCCTTAATCATAATGGCCTCCCTCTGAGACTACCCTCAGTTTGTCCCAGGAGCTCCTTGAGTACAGGGACTGAGCTAGGGTTGGATTTTTTTCTGCCTTTCTTTGTATCCCCAAAACTTAGCACATTGCCCAACACATAATAAGAATTAATAGGTGGTGCAGTGAATAGAGCACCTGCCCTGGAGTCAGGAAGACCTGAGTTCAAATCCGGCCTCAGACACTTAACATTTACTAGCCATGTGACCTTGGGCAAGTCATTTAGCCCCAATTGCCCTGCCTTCCCCCCTCCAAAAAGCAAAAAAATAATAATTAATAGGTACTTAAATGACTGACCAGCTGACCATGCCTCCTCCATACCAAACTGGTTTCTCGGTGGAGGGAAATCTTGATTCAGAGATTCCCAGACAATAACTGCCATTTTTATAATGACTCAATTGGTATTAACCAAATAACAATATAATCACTCAAATGAAGTATCAATCACAAAACACTTTGTAAACTTTAGAGACTTCTATATGTGTCAACTAAAATTCTTGTAAAGGTTCCTTTCAGGATAAGGAATTGAAGATCAGGAGGCAGTCTGATGGGACTTTTATTGGGTTCCTGTCAGTCATGAGGGGGTACCCCTGGAGACCTCCAAATACCCAGCTGAGGTGGTAGGATACTTCCCTTCCATCTCATATTTCTTACCATTGTCTTAGTCTGTCCACCTGAGAGTCTACCATGTTGTGGTACTGTGAAAAGAGTACTGGACTTGGAAACTGAGGACTTGGTTTCCTATCCTAGCTCTCCGTTTAGTATGCTTCTGCCTTCGTGAGCCTCAGTTTCCTCATCTGTGGAATGAGAGCTTTGGACCCGATGGCTTCTAAGTTCCCCTCTACCTGAGTCTATGATCCAGTGGTCCCATGACTTCTTACTTCCGCATTACTTCTTTCTTTCAATACATGTACATTCTTTCCATCAGCTCTGGCAGCCATTGAAGGGGAGAAGTACCAGATGACTCACCCACTGCTTTCTCTTCACACCTTGGTGCTTGTTCCTCCTCATCCTCCATTCTTACATAAGGTCATAGAACCCATGACTCTGGAGGAAAGACTAGGGGATAACCCAGCAGGTACTGAGACCCCTTGTAAAAAACAGTAACACTCATCTGTGCTCACCTCATGTGTGACAAAACTGGCCCTGACTTCCCCATTCTCAGTTTTGTTCTCTTTTCACACAATCGTGTAGATGACATGACAGTTTTCCTTCCACTCCAGCACTCAACATCAACATATGAGTGCACAAAGTCTTATAGTCTTTTTTTTTCTTTTTACGGGGGGAGACAATCTAACTTGTGACTTCATTATTTTAGGGAAATCCCAGTGAGGAAATTTTCCCTACAGATGCAGATCAACAGCTGTTCCCATTAGGGAGTTTGGGACATGGTATGGTTAAGTGATTGACACACAACTAATATGTGTCAGAGTTAGGATTTGATCCCAGACCCTACTGACACTGAAGACATATCCTTATCCATTATACCACAGTTTCTCTCAGAGATTTGTATTCTTTAAAGAACGCTTACATCTAATGTCTCACTTGATCCCCACAACAGCTCAGAGATGACAGGATGAGTAGTATTAGCCCAGAGAAGGACAATAACCTGCAGAGATCCCCCATAAGTTATTGGCAAAGGCTGGACTAAGAACCAGATCACTAATGCTCTTTTCACTAAAATATAGCATGATTCAACAATTAATTCCCCACCACTTAACCCAAAAGTCCATAGACTCTCCAAGGAAGGAAGTGAGTGAGGGTCCCAAAACAGTTTAGGGGCAGTAAGAGCCTGGCCGCACACCTTGTGCCAATTCAGGGTAATATCCTTCATATCTCTCCTCTCCTTCCTTCCCAGACTCCTTTGGCATTCACTGAAAAACTGTTCCTCGAAAGCCCAGTTGTTACTTAGTGTACTAAGATGAACAGTCTTGCTTCCTGCCCACCCAGCATGACAAATATTCAAAGGCCCGAGACAGAAATAGTTTTCTGAACTTGAGTAAAAACTCTGCTCTTTCTCAGCTCTAAGGGTACAAGCTCTGTCGTTACTCTCTAAACTTCAGAGTCCCAGACAACAGAGTACGAGACTAGAAACCCTGAAGTTTCAGGGTCACCGAGGCCCAGTGTCCCAAAGCACCTCTCAACAAGTACCCCTTCCAAATCACACCAAAAAAGTGGATGGTCAACCTTTGCTTGAATACCTCCAGTGATGGGGAGCCCACTACCTCCAAAGCAGTATGTTCTACTTTTGGATAACTCCAATTGCAAGGAACTCTTTCCTGACACCGAATCAGGACACGTCCCTCTCTGCTCTTTTGGTCCTGCTCAGCTACCTGTGGACCAGCAGAAGGAGTTTGGTCTCATTCTCCACAGGACAGCCTCGCCCATACTTGAAGGCAGCTGCTGTACCACCCCTCCTAGTCCCTGCTTCTCCAGACTAAGCATCCCCAGGGCTTTCAACCAGGTCTCATCCCCAGTGAGCCCCAGATGCTTCACCATGCAGGTTGCCTTTCTGTGGAGCCTCTCTAGCTTAAACTCTCTGAGATGTGTGGCCTGCTACAGAGCCATGACTTAGAGCACAGCACATCTGTTAGAGCCAACTAGACAGTAGACAAAGCCCTGGACCTAGAGTCCAGAAGACTTAGGTTCAAATCTAGTCTCTGACACTCACAAGCTGTTTGACCCTGGGTAAGTCATTCAACCTCTGTCTGCCTCACTGAACTCATCTGTAAAATGGGAATAAGAATAGCACCTCCCTCCCAAGGCTGTTAGGATGATCAAATGAGATAAGTTTTGTAAAGCGATTCACAAACCTTACAGCGCTGTAGTAATGCTTGTCATGATCATTCCTGGAGGTTCAGCCTCTTTAATTCAGTCCTAGGTAACTGTACTACAAATGGTCTACAGATGCTGTCTCCTATTCCTGGTGCAGGCCCCTTGATCCCCATGAGAAGCTTCTGTCTGGCCTCCCTTCCCCAGTCTTGTTCTAGTAGAGGCGATTCCGTGAACCAAGCATAATACCACATTTTTCTCTGTGAGGTTGTATATTACTCAATTCAGTCCAATGTTTTAGCCTACTAAGGCTGTTTTGGATCTTGAATCAGTCATCCAAAGTGATAATAGTCTCTCCCAGGTCTGTGTCATCTCAGATTTCATGAGCTGACACCTCTGCCTTTATCTAAATCATTGATTTAAGGGCCAAGCATAGATCCCTGAGGCATTCCACTAGAGAATTCTTATGAGGGGGCCTTTGCTCATTAATGACTACTCTGCCTCCAGCCCCTCAACCAATTCTGAATCTACCTAACTGAACTCAGTTTTAGCCCACATCTTTTCCATAAGAATAGCATGATCTTTGGCAAATGCTTCACTGAAATCTAAATAAGCTATATACATACCTTTTTTTTTTCTTAAAAAAGATGAGCAGTCCTAATTGTGGTAACAATTAAGGATAAATAATAGTTGACATTCACACAGCATTTCAAGGTTACACATGTAATGGGAGTCAGGCAGGTAAAAGGGTTGTTCAGCCCCTCTCATTCATCTCCACCCTACTATTGACTCATTGCCTAGAAAGCAAACATTTTCTTCTCTGAACAGTCATAATAAAAAAATCTACAATTCTCTCTCTCTCTCTCTTTTTTTTTTTAACTCTAAGCCCTCAACCAAAGATATCACTCTGCACTCTGCCAAAACATCTCAATTTTAACTATCTCTCTTCTCCTGGCATGCTTTCTGTCAGCTGCCTTCTCCCAACTTCATTCCCTATAAATTCAAATTAGCAAATACCTGTAATCAACCCTATTGACAAAGACAAAATATGTATTTAAAACTATGAAAGGTAAATAGACTTTCATCCTACCCAGAGGCTCCCATAGAGGAGTCCAAGGTAAGAAAAAAAAATAAAGAATAATTTGCCTGTGGGTCTGTAGTCTTGGGAATTTTAGCAACATATCCTGTCCAACACTGACATGATTTTGTCATATTCTGCATCCCCACTCCCATTTCCCCAGTCCTTTGGGAGCTATGTCCCTCTTCAGCTGATGTTCTATGTTCTGATTGTGGAGCTGGTGAGCTCAGTCTTTTGCGGGGCTACTTGAGCCCCACACTTGAGCCTCCCACAACTCAATTTGTTAAACTTCATGCTTAGCAAAACAATTAAGAGTGGTAGAAAGAGCTTTATGATTCACTTAACACCTCTTTATCTGATTATTTCCTGTTTACATCCCAGGTCGGGTAGGGGGTAGAAAAGTAGTTAGAAACCACCCCTGTCCTGCAGACTTTCTTTCTTTCTTTCTCTCTTTCTCCCTTCCTTCCTTCCTTCCTTCCTTCCTTCCTTCCTTCCTTCCTTCCTTCCTTCCTTCCTTCCTTCCTTCCTTCCTTCCTTCCTTCCTTTCTGGCTTTGTGGAGGAGGGAAGGCAGGGCAATTGGGGTTAAGTAACTTGCTCAAAGTCACACAGCTAATTAAGTGTTAAGTGTCTGAGGCTGGATTTGAACTCAGGTTCTCCTGACTCCAGGGCAGGTGCTCTATTCACTGCTCCACCTAGCTGCCCTATTATTTCTAATAAGAATAATAACTGACATTATATAATAATAACCATATAGCTCCTACTACGTGCCTGGCCACTTTTATATTATTAATCGTATTTGATCCTCACCTCAATCCTAGAAGGTAGGTGCTATTATACCCATTTTACAGATGAAGAAACTGAGGGGCCAAGGGGGAGACCTGGCTCTTTTCTATTCCTTAGGATGTAAATGTTCCTCCCTATTTGATTCCCATGGCTGGAGACCTCTTAGGAAAATGTAAAAACTCATACCTAAAACCTACAACATGTAAGAGCTGTTTGAAGATTTCCATAGCCCTATATGTAATTTGCACAAGACAAAAGGCAAAAAACAAAAAACTGGAAGCAAGAGAGGAGATGGTTAAATGAATTGGGGTTCACTTAAGATGTATAAGTATGAGGAAAACAAAGATTGGGAAAGGTCTTTATGAAACACTGTAAAGAGGGAGAAAAACAAAACTTCGGAGTTTTGGAGAATGGAGTTTATATTAACTATAATTGTATGAAAAAAGATGAATTAGAATGGATAAAGGAAACTCCTGATAGGAATTTTGAGAAAGGGAGTGAAAGAATTTACTTAAATACATAATATTTTATGCCTTGAAATGAACTAATTTAAATGTAATCAACAAGTCAGCAAGCATTTATTAAAGCATCCACTCTGTGTCAGGCACAATGCTAAGTGTGTGTGGGGGGGGAAGAGTGACGTCCCACTGGGAAAGCCCCTTTTGCTTACTTCTCTCTACCCCCAGAACCATCAACCTATGACTTCCATCTGACTCTGTTTGGGGAGGAGCTTGTTGGGAGTAGTACTGAGGGAGAAGGCAGGCGAATTGTTACAGTTCCCTGGCATCTGGGGTGAACCAACTCTGTTTCTTCTCTCTCTACTTCAGACACTCTACAGTGGAGTGATTCACAGAATGCCATGTCCTGGCACACACTCAGGAACTGGAACCCAGGCTCTTATGCCCCCAAGAACTTCCATCTTGCCACTCTCTGTACAGAGATCTTAGAACATTTATGATGAATCTTCTCATCCTACAAACCAGGTAGGACATTTTCAAACCAGTCTCCCACCCCACCCCTACCCCATCCCTTTGTCCATTCTTAGGCCAGCCACAAAGAATGTTAGAAATAGAGTTGATTTTAAGAAACAGAAGAACCTCTCTGACTTCTTCCTCCAGGAAGTCCTCCATATCAACCACAATGACAGTGACCTCCCCCTGATCTGAACTCCTGTACTACAGACTGTCAATTCCCTTCCCTGGAGCACTTAATGATGTACTCTCTTGTTGTTTATGTGTGTCAGTCGGATCATTCCAACTAGACAGAGCACTCTTTTAGAGCAAGAGATACCATTTATTCTTCCTAGTGTATCCCCTCCTCTGTCCCCCAGTGCTTGGGATGGGGCACTTAGTGGATCAATAACTGATTCCTGAACATAAGAAAGAGCATTGGACTTGTGGTCAAAGGACCTGGGCTCAACTCTCAGCTCTTCTGCTGCCTCTGTTGTCAGCTGGGGCAAGGCATCATCATCATCATCATCATCATTTTAGCTCATACTTCTATAGATTTCAGTCATGTCTGACTCTTCATGACCCCATTTGGGGTTTTCTTGGTACACTTTACTACCCTGACTTTCCTGTGGTAAATAAGAAGAGTTTTAGCCAAGCCAAGGATTTTCTCCATCCTCAGGTGGTATTGTCCCCTCCATCAGCTAACCTGTCACTCTTTGGTCCTCTTAGTGCTGGATTCAGATGGACTCCTTAAGCTTGCAGGACAATGTGGAAAGCCTGAAAAACCACCTAGTGGGACTGCTCAGTGAAGACCTTGAATGGCTGACCTTGAAGGCCAAGTTCTTTTTGCCCGACCTAGACTTGACTCCTGTGGATGAGACTCCAGTCCCCTCCCAGAAAGTCTCCCTGCTCCTTAGCAAATTGGAAGGCCATGGCCCCTCTACATGGAAGACCTTCATCTATTGTGTCCTCATGGAACACACCATGCCCCTGTACATGGAGACCATGTTCCTAAGCGTCTGGGGTATAGACAGTGGTAAGTACTCTAGAATGGCAGCTAGAAGCACCATAGAAAAGAGTAGAAAATGTCAGACCTGGAAGAGATCTTAGATCAGAAAGCAAAATGGCAGAGGTGGCAAAGATCTTAGCATATGGAAGAGCTACGTGGAACCTTAGAACATAGAACATAAAATATCAGAGCTAGAACATGGAATGTCAGACTTGGAAGTGCCCTTCAATGAAAAGACAGAAGAGCAGACCTGGCAAAGGCCTTGGAACATGACCTAGGATAGCAGAGTTGAGCAGGACCTTAAAACATAGAACAAAAACACCAGAGCTGGTATGCATCATAGAACAGAGGATGGCAGAACTGAAAGGGACCTTAATGTCTATTTAGTCTATCCTTTATAGCCCATTTCTCATGTAACAGTTGGAGAAACTGAGTCCCAGAGAGATTAAAGTAAGTTACCCAAATTCCCATAGCAAGTCAGGACCAGGAAAAGGGAGCCCAGGTTTCCTAATTAGCAGTTTGGTTTTGAAACATTCCTGGTTTCAACAGGTGCCAAATTTTGCTTTTATCCAATCAGCCAGAAAATTAATAGATACTTATCTCTAAATCTCCATCCCATCTCTCCAGGAAGCCTTTTTCATTTTGGAAGAAGAAAGGAGAGAGATATGACTGTATCCTGGAGTTCTCCCTGACAGGGTAGACCATATTTAGGAGCCCTGAAAAGCTGCCATATGCTATGGGGTGGGAGCTATCCAGTGCCAAGCTAAGCCAGGGAACCTTTCTCCTATCCCACACTGCCAGACCCTGCATCACTTAGCCATGATGTCCCCATGCCTTGGCAGTGGGTGGCTGATGCCTGGTCTCACATTTTAAGGTGGGCTCCTCTTATAGCTTGTAGTTCACTAACTACTAGAGGGGCATAAGGGATCCTTACCCTGAATCCCCCAGATCTAAGAGGCCCCACAGCTCTATTTTGCATTCCAAATTACAGTAACGACAATATCACAATGAAAGTTTACATTTACAATTCCCTCTCAGGTTCACTGAGCACTGTGCATTCATGATCTCATTTGATTCTCACAACAACACCGTAGGGTAGACATTATTGTCCCCATTTTATAGAGGAGGAAACTGAGGCTCAGAGAAATTGGGTGGCTTATGTAGGGTCACACAGCTGATAGGTGTCTAGGTCTTCTTGACTCCCAAGTCCAGTGCCCTGTCATCCACTATGTCACCCTGAGGGGAACCCCACATGAATGGAGTCAGGGTAGTATAATGGAAAGAACCCTAGATTTGTTCAAGTCAGACAAGATAACTGGGTGCAAATCCCAGCTCTACTACTGTTTATTTGTGTAACTTTGGGTAATGAAGGTTAGAGTTCAACAAGAGACAGATAGGTGGTGCAGTGCCTAGAGTATTGCACCTGGAGTCAGAAAGACATGAGTTCAAATATGGCCTCAGACATATGCTAGGTGTGAGACCCTGGGCAAGTCATTTCATCTTTGTGCCTCAGTTTCTTTTTCTTTAAAGTGGGGATAATAAAAGCACCTCTACTTCCCAGGGTTATGAGGATCAAATGACAATAGTTGTAAAGGGCTTTGCAAACTTCTAAGTGATACGCAAATATCAGCAATCATTATTATTATTTTTATTATGTGATCTCCAAAGTCTTTCCCAGACAGGGATTTAATAAATTCTCATGATTGTGTTGCTATATATTAGTATGAAAGAAGGAACTCTCTTGTGTCAACAGCCTTAGGAGTTCAGTTCCAGCAAATCTCCTGAACATTCTTCATAGTTAAGTACTCTTCAGGAAATGCACATTTAAGGGACTATTATGGGCCCCACTCACAGCTATATCACAACACATAGGGTAGAGAAAGTAGCTCCAGGCTCTCTCCATTAAGCAGGCTCTAGCTTCTAACTTGGAGCCTGTCTTCAGGGGACAGGCTTCCATGGTTTCTGCCTCTATTCCAGATGTTTCTTTGTCTATCACCACTTATTTCAGAGTTTCAGAGATTTAGAATTAGAACAGACTTCAGAGAACATCTAATTCAACTCTGTCATTTTACCAGAGCAGAAACTTGAGCCAGAAAGTTTAAGTGACTTCCCTAAAGTCATATAGGTAGTTGTCCTGGGCAGAGTCAGCACTGAACTCAGGCCCTCTGACTCTAAGCCCAGCATGCTTTGCTACTCTAGCATTATGTCATTCCAATTAGTACACTCTTTTTCCTTATCTCAGATGGTGTCCACTCAGATACATTTCCTAAGACTTTTTAAGTCTTTTACTCAACAGCCATGGAGAATCCATGATTCTATCAATGTAGATACTCCCTCCTCTTCCATGGCCACTAACCCAAATCACAGCCCCTCTGTGACCTAGCAGAGGGCTTCATAAATTCTGCAGCCAACCCTCTGGTGGAGAGACTCCCCAAGTTTAGCCAGGCTGGTCCTTAGAACACAGACATGCAGTCAGTCTCCAGGCCCTGACTTGAAGCCTTTACAGTTTATCAGACCATACTAGAACTTTTGCTGAACTGGCATACATAGCTTTGAAAACTCCTGGGTATCACCAAAGCAAGGCAATGGAGGAGACCTTTAGGAGAGGGACATGTCTATACTGGAGACAGAATATAACCTGTGTCTCAGTTCACCACTGTACCCATGAGACATTTGCCTGATTTCTCTACTCTTTCAGAGGTTCCAAATCAGATCAAATACTTCTGTGAGGATGCCCCTCCTAAGTCCCAGCTCCTTCATTCAGGTGAGTCTGAGGTTGCAGGAGGGGTGGGCAGGGAGGGGACTAGAGGTTTCCTCGTACACTAAAGCACCAAGATCTCCCACAATAGAAAGAGGACTGAATTTAGAGTCAGATGACCCGGCTTCAGGTCCAGGCTCTGATGCTTTCTGTTCATGTGAGCTTAGATAAGGCATTTAACCACTAAGGGTCTAAGTTTCCTCATCTGTAAAGTGATAAATTGGACAAGATAGCCTTCAAGGACCCTTCCAGGGCTAGATCTATGATCTATGTGGCTCATTTCTGCCTGTGTGACTTCGAGCAAGTCATTTCTGAGTCTTGGTTTCTTCATCTGTAAAACAAAGGTTTGAATTCCATGATCCTTTAAGGGGTCAGCTATAAATCTATTATCCTAGGACTTACAACATTCAGGAAGAAGTCATAAAGAACCTTCAGAAGGTCCATTTTCCTGGCGACAGGTAGGGAGAGCAGAGCCATTCAAGAGTTTCCAAGAACCATCCCTGTTTTTCTTTCACTGTCCTCCCTCCCCCCTTTTGCTTCCAGGCTCTCTCAGAACTGGAATGGAATTTCCAGTAAATTGACTGTAAAAAACTGAGTACACCTACATCTTACTCATCGAGAATGGGAATTTTCTTCCCAGACAGATTCTAGGAAAAACAGAAAGGAAAAGAATATTGTGTCAAAGTGTAGACCTGCTTGCTGCCTTACATGTCCTGGATGCACAGACCAGTGTTCTGGCATGGACCTAGAGGTTTCTGGGAAATCTGAGAGAGCACAGCATTCCCTCAGGGCACAAGAGGGGAGGATCTGAAGCTACCTCCCTTAGACCACAATTCCTCCCAAATTTCCCTGTCTGGTTTCACTTGAAGAAACCGATTTTCATTTTTCTATCACTGAACTTCAGGGCCTTGTGCCTGCACCATAGATCAGGGGAAGTTGTCCTTCCAAGAAACTTGGATACAAGCCTACAAACTAGACTAGCCAGCTTTCTCAAAGACTGACTCATTAGCCCATTGATTAAAGATTAGTCATCTGAACAACTTTTTCATTGGGCAGTTGACTTCCTAGATGATTAATTGGTCAACTGATGGGCAGTCAGCAACTGAATTACAATTGCAGAGTTGACCAATTGAGAAGGAATAGACAGAGAGTCCTGAAGAGGACTTAGAGGAAGTGATTAAAAAGTTATGAGGCTTGATTTATTGAATTACCTAATTTAAATGCAAATAGTTATTAAACAGTTATAAATAGCAGGCTGAACTAATATTGAGAGTGAGTATGGGTTCATCAAGAATGAGCCAGACTAATCTTAATTTTTTCTGGACCAGGCTTACTGGTCCCTCCCAAGGTCATATAACTGATAGACTAGGGGAATGCTACAGAAATAAGAAAAAAAATATTAACATGTTAGATAAGAGAAATGGAATCTAGGTCAGTTTTGACAAACTAGATAAATAGTCCTAGTCTTTTTTTTAATTAAACCATAAACTTAATAATCAACAAAATCAAATAAACATGTAAACAAAAACTTACCCAAATCTTCTTGTCCTTAACAAGGCAGAACCAAAAGAATTAAAACAACTAACAAACAAAATGTTTGTTTTGCTTCTCTTTTTATACCTGTAAAAAAATTCTACTACTGTTGACTCCATTTTCTTTCTTTCTTTTCTTCTTTTCCAACACTTGAAAAAAAAGTGTGTAGTTGTAGCTAGTTATACAGTTCTGTTCTGCTGATTTAACTCTGTATATCCTCATATGATTATTTCTTGTATATTTAAATGTTTATTCTTTTTAATGGCATTATAATATTCTATTACATGGATATATTGTAACTTATTTAGTCATTCTCTAATTATTGTACATAAAAGTCACTTCTGATTTTTTTTTTGCTATTATAACAGGACCATCTATGGATATTTTTGTTTTTGATAGGTCCTTTTCTTCCTTTTAATGATGTTTTGGGGATAGAATCCTAGCAATAGAATAGAAAGGGTATGCCAGTTTGTGATTCTTACTGTATATTGTCATGGTGCTCCCCAAAATGTTTGCACCAGTCTGCAGTTCCATCAATGACGTTTAAGTCCTTACTTCCCTACCCTGTTAACACATTGGACTTACTATTTTTTGCCTTTCCTGTGGCTATAAGGTGGCATCTTGAGATTATCTTGATTTGTATTTTTCTAATTATTAGGAAATTTGAGCATCTTTTCATGTGAATCTTAACCCTTTATGTTTCTTCTTTCATAAATTACCTATTTACATCCTTTGATCATTGCTTCATTGGGCAGTATGTATTGTTATATTGTTAGACTGATAGGATATATCAGTTCCACATAGATTTTGGATGTCAGTGGTTATCTAATAAGCCTGATATTTATCCAATACTTCAAATACTTCCCAGTCTGTTTATATTCTTTGAATTTTAAATCCATTGCTTTTGGTGGTAAAAAAAAATAAATTTTTTTCTTTATAATCAAATCCATTGATTTCATCTCAAAGGATTTTTTAAAAATGTATTGAACTGATTAAAATGTCCTAATCAGTGATCCTACTGTAAAAGACAAAATTTAGTAAGAATGATTATAAAAGTCTACACCTGGGGCAGGTAGGTGACACAGTGAATAGAGACCCAGCCCTGGAATCAGGAAGACCTGAGCTCAAATCCGGCCTCAGATATTTGACACACTTACTAGCTGTGTGACCTTGGGCAAGTCACTTAACCCAATTGCTCTGCCTTCCCCCCTCAAAAAAAAAAAGTCTACACCTGAATTCTAAATATCAACTGTAACTAAATAATATCATTGTTGAGAATATGCCCTGAATGTGTTATCAAAAAAAAAAAGCACAATTTGCTCAAACTGTTTTCATAGCAGCATAATAATGCAATTACAAAAACCTAGATGCAACCTAAATGCCTAACGATAAAGGAATAGCTAACTAAACTGTGGCATTGATGGGGATGGGATTCAGGCAATCTGGGTTCAAGTCCCAAAGACATGGTCTTTTGCTTTTAGGGGTCCAGCATGAATCCCCTCCCCATCTGTATGTGAATGTAACAGAATACTAAAACACAGTTAAGACATAAGGAATTAAGTAAAAAATATATATATATAATAAAAAAAAAATCTTGGAAGTCCTTTAAGAAATAATGGGTAATTTTTAAAAAATGAGTAAGCCAAAAAAAAAAAAAAAGGACTGAACTGGGGCCATAGAAACAAGGGGAAACATGAATGAGAATGAATGATTAACAAAGAATCCTGATGGGAATTTAGAGGGAGTGCCAGAAAAATTGTGATACTGCATGTATTGGAATTCATTAAAATATAAATAGTTGCTAAGCCAGGTTAGCAAGTTGATATGGTATTTTAAAATATATATACATATATATATATATATATATATATGTGTATGTATGCATCTCTTGTTTTCACATTGCTTACATTTGCTCCCATAGTTTCCTTCTCTCCCCTTCCAGAGAATCATTCCCTCCGACAAAGGTTTTGGGGGTATGGGGGAAGAAATAAGAAAACAATTCAGCAAAACCAAAAAACACATTGAAAAAAATCTGACATTATATGCAATGTTTCGCACTTTGTAAACCCCCACCTGTGAGAAGAAGTGAGGAGAAATGTCTTTTAAGATTTTCTTTGAGGACAAAGCCTGTTCTTTTTACTTTCCCAGCATTCAGTTTTGATTGTTTTGTGGTTTTCCTTTCCATCCACATTGTTATAGTCACTGTGTATATTGTTTTCCTAGTTCCTGGGCAACTCACTTACCTCTGTGTGCCTCAGTTTCCTCATCTGTAAAATGAACTGGAGAAGGGAATGACAAGTCACTCCAGTGTCTTTGCCAAGAAAACCCCAAATGGGGTCATGAAGAGTCAGACATGACCGAACAACAGCTGAACTGAACTATATGAAAGAGGAATGAGACTTGTTCTGCTTAGTCCCTGAAAGCAGAAATTGGGAGTTTCTTAAGGGATTTCTGAAGGAAGATGGCACGTGTAGATCACATGCTTGGCCTCTCCAATGTGTTCCTCAGTGCCCTGGCCTAGAAGGCAGATGACACATACCAAAGAGCTTACTCATACATTGGAGAATAGTCAGGATTTGGAATCATGACCAAAAAGAGATCTGTACGCGCTTGAACACTGGCAAGGAAGAAAACACACATTTATTAAGCACTTACTCCATGCCAGACACTATGTTAAGTGCTTCACAAACATTATCTCAAATATATACCAAGAACTCTGAGAGGTGGGTGCTATTATCACCCCCACTTTAGAGTTGAGGGAACTAAGACAGCAAGGGTTAATGATTTGTCCAGGGTCACATAGCTAGTAAGTGTTTGAGTTCACATTTGAACTTGGGTCTTCCTGACTTCCTGATTCCTGACTCAGTGTTCTCTCCAATGGGTGATGGGGAACCTGAGGCCTCGAGACCACATGTGGCCCTCTAGGTCAGCAAGTGTGGCCCTTTCAGTCCAAACCATGAAGTCCCTCATTCGTATTATCCCACTGTGGTCTCCTCTCATTGCCTTGTTAGGACATGTATCTCTGCCTACCACAGACACACTGGGCTACCTCCCACCCTCCAGTCAGACCACACTTGCTATAGACAAACTCAAAAGCAAGAAGAGAGTAGGTCCTGCTGTTTTCTGGCCTCGTACCTGTTTTCTGGTAGTGTTCTTTTGTTTGGAAGCTTTCTTCCCTTGCCCCCTTCCCCTCCCGGAACCCAGGAGGTAGGGGCAGGTCAAAGGGATGCTCCAGGATCATGGCTTGCATCTCAATGTCTTCATCACTTTCTCTTTTAGGCCTCAAGCGACCCTACTCCAATATAAGCTCCTCACCTCGTCCAAAATGGTCTAGGAGGCAGCAGCTAGGTAACTCAGCTCTATTAGCTACTGTGTGTATGGGGGGGAGGGAGGCAGGGATGGAGGGCAAGGTGACAAAGAGGGAGGACAACCTAGAGAGCCCAGAGCATACTGCCCCCCCCAATGTACCAAAGGAACTTGCCTGAAGCATGTATTCACTGGCCAGCTCCCTGACATTAAACAGTAACCCAAGCAGCATTCTCAGAAAGATTTCCAAACAATAGGGAATACCCTTTTCTCCATCAAATGTGGCCTTGGGAGGTGGAGGGGTGGGCGCCCTGCAGCAAGTACGGAGGTTTTATCTCTTCCCCAGAGCCTCCATATTCCCTCTCTCTCCAAAGCAGGCTTGGATAAGGACTTGAGGTACTAAGGACTTGACTTAGTTCATCTAGTAACTGACTTTATAACACACTACTTTAAAAGGTATTTTCCTCTCTTCCCAAAACACCCCCCTGATCCTATACCCTGCAGACACATGCTCTTATTGGACTGTTTCCATGGTAAGAGGGTGTAGGTGGCTCCCCACTACAAGCCAGAGTCCCTCCCTGATCTGAGTTATGGGGAAAGAGAAGTTGGGATGGCCCTATGGCAGTGGTATGCTGATAGATATTTAACAGCCTGCTCTCTAGAAAAAAAAAATGGCATAAATGTTTAAGTTTAATCTGCATTATTAATATTTCCTCAATCATTTTCTTAAATCTATATATTTGACCAAACAATAAATCAAGCCCCGATTTGCAGTAGTTACACAATTCCAAGGTGTAAATGTTCAGACTAAAATTGAGCCACTGGCTCTCCTGAGCTGATTAGAGCTGGCTCCAAGACACTCCTGCATAGGGGCACCCCAGCTGAGATGGGAGAGTGTAGAGCAAGATGTCCTGCCATCACCAGAGGTCTTTAAGTAGAGACCCAGGGACCAGCTGGCAGATACATTGTAATGGGGGTTCTTTTGGGGGTGTGAATTACACTAGATGGCTGCCGAGGTTCATTCCAACTCTCAAATTCTGTGCTTCCATGCAAGCTAATAGAAAGAGACGTAGATCCATTCATTTTCCCCCACTGTATCTAGTGGCAGAATCACAAGTCACATCTTTAGGTGGAGGGAAAGCCTGGAAGGGAAACTGAAACTCATCAATTCCTGTTTCCCCAACCCTGGATCTCATGCAGAGTCGGTCAGAAGGTATGAGAAGCTCCTGAGAACTTCGGTCCTGCAGAGGTATGGGAGAATACACGTAAGAACCGGACGGCCATTGTCCTTTAGCCAAACCTATGTGGACCTAGTCATGCGTCGGGGCAAGGTAACCTGGCTGAAGGAGAACCCAGAGAAATCACAGGGCAATGTTCTGTCAGAACCTCTTGAGGCAGAGGATGGGACTAATTTGAAGGTCCAGGACCTATTTAAGGGCCAGTCAGGTGCAGGCACCAAGGTGACAGTCCTGCTTGGGAAGCCAGGGGCAGGGAAGAGCATGCTGATGGATCGAATCTGCCAGATGTGGGCAAATGGTGAACTGGACCAGTTCAGCAAAGTCTTCCTCTTTGAATTCCGCCAGCTTAACCTAGTGAACCAGGAACTGACCCTTTCCCAGCTCCTTTTTGAGTTATACCTGAGCCCAGAGGATGAGCATGAGGCCATCTTCCAGCATCTTCAGGAGAATGCCCATCGGGTTCTGCTGGTCTTCGATGGGCTGGATGAGTTCCTCTTCCCCTGGCCTAGTCGAGCACCCTGTATCAAGGACTCCCTGAATCCAACTCTGCCTCTGCCTGTCGCCACACTGTTCTCTAGGCTCTGTAATGGATCCCTCTTGCCAGGCTGCTGGGTGGTAACCACCTCACGCCCTGGGAGGATCCCAGACTTTTTGCTGGAAACAGCCACATCAGTGTTTGAGGTCTGGGGGTTTGACTGGCTGCAGATCGAGAAGTATGTCAGCAACTTCTTCTATGGACTGAACTTTCGGGATATGGCCCTCTCCCAGCTGAGGGACAACACCCAGCTCCAGAGCCTGTGCTCTGTCCCAGCTCTGTGCTGTATCATGTGCATCTGTCTCTATCACCTCCTGTCCCAGGGCAATACCATTAACTTCCCCTCAACAGTCACCCAGGTCTATATGCAGATGATCCATGTCTTCATCAGCCGGAAGCAGGGGGCCTCTGAGGACAAGGGCACCTGGCTGAGCAAGAACTCTCAGGCTCTGCTGGGCCTTGGTGAGCTAGCCTTCAAGGGGCTAGAGGCCAAGCAAATAGTATTCTACCCAGGTGATATACCTGAGCTGGTCGTGGCCTTTGCAGCTACCCACAACCTGCTGGCCTCCTTCAGGGTAAAGACAGGAATCCAGCAGCAAAAGACATGCTATGCCTTTGTCCACCTCAGCCTACAGGAGTTCTTTGCAGCCCTGTATCTGATGGTGAGCCCCAACATAGATAAAGCTGAGCTGGGCTGCCACTTCTTCCTCAAGTCCAAATGGCCCCTGAGGACTGAAGCCAAGACAGAGCTCTTGGATCACTTCCATACCTTTTTGTCTGGCTTCTCCTCCCAGACCTGCCGGTCCTTCCTGAGTCAGTTGTCACAGAAGGATGAAGCCTGGGTGGGAACCAAGCAGGTGGCCATCCAGCAAGTGTTACAGGGCCTGGCAGCCCGAAGCCTAACTGGCCCCAAGATGATAGAACTGTGCCACTGCGTGGGGGAGACCCAGGATGCTGAACTGGTTAAGCAGGCTGGTGGGCACCTTCCTTTCAGTCTGGACTTCCATAATTTCCCCTTGAACTATGCTGATTTGGCTGCTCTGACCTCTCTCATCAACCATGCTCCTGCTTCTGTGCATCTCGATTTTTCTGGCTGCTCTTTGGAGCCCCAGTGCCTCGATGCCCTAGCTGGCTGTGAGAAAATTGAGAGTCTCAGGTGAGTAAGAGATAGAGATAAAACATAGTAGTGTTAGAGATGTGGCCTTTGGGGGAGTGAGTGCTCAGATAAGGCAGGTCAGTGCAGTGGGGTGGTATTAAAAGGCCATGACCATGGGTCCCACCACTGTGGGGAAGTTCATTTCTCAGTTCTGTGGTCATAGGCATCAACCCTAACCCTAGCTAGAGATGCCTTAAATAGGTGGACTCAACCAAAAGTATTCAACATGGGAGCCCTAAATTTGTACCTAGTTTTCTTAGTAATCTTGGGCCTCATCACTAAACCTCTCAAAGACTCACTCTCCCCATCTATCAAATAAAGACAATGAGCCCTGTGGCCTCAGGAATCTGGTTCCTGGATGGTATGGTAGAAAGAGCTCCAGGCTAGAAGTCAGAGAACTTGGGCTCTGGACTCTTTGGAGCAAGTCATGAACCATAAAGTGACAGAAATATAAAGTAACATTTTAAAAATTCATTCATTTTCGTTTTCAGCACTTTTATAGGATTTTGAGTTCTAAATTTTCTCTCTGTCTCCCCTCCCCCTTCCTCTAGACAGCATGAAATCTGATTATATAAGTACAAACATATTAAACATATTTCCACATTAGTCATGTTGTGAAAGAAGAATCAGAACAAAAGGGGAAAACTATGAGAAAAAAAAGAGAGAGAAAGAAAATAGTTTGCTTCAATTTGCATTCAGACTCCATAGTTCTTTCTTTGGATATAGACACCATTTTCCACCAAGAGTCTTTTGGAATTGGCTTAGATCATTGTATTGCTGAGAAGAGCTAAGTCTATCCAAGTTGGTCACCACACAATGGTGCTGTTACTGTGTACAGTGTTCTCCTGGTTCTGCTCACTTCATCAGTTCATGTGAGCCTTTCCAGGTTTTTCTGAAGTCCATCTGTTCATCATTTCTTATGGAACAATAGTATTCCACTGGAAATATAAATTAATATTTAAGCATTGGTATGGTACAATGGAAAGATACTGCCTTTGTAATAAGAGGGCCTGAGTCCAAATAACATCTTTGATGCCTAATACACAGTTGACCTCAGGCAAGTCTCTTAATCCCCAGGGTCTCCGTTTCTTCATCTGCACAATAAGGGGGTTGGACTAGGTGACCTCTAGTTTGAAGATTCCTTCAAGCTTTCGATCTTTGACCCTATGAATTTTCCTCTTGGTAAATCCTGATTCAACAATTTTATAGAATATAGATCTATAGAATTTTAATTTATACTTAATATATTTAATTTATATCTAATCTGTATAATTTCAGTCTTCTAAACCTTTCCCACTTTCTCTTTTCTGCTTTCTCTAGGGTTAGAAGCAGAAAGTGCCGAGATGCTTTTGCAGAAGCCCTCTCCAAGACATTGCCAACAATGGGAAATCTGAAGAAACTTGAGTAAGCTTTTTCTTAGAGCCCAGATGGCTTCTGGTACCATAGACACACTCCTCTCACTGGTTAGGCCTATCCCTGGGCAAGCCATGGGGCGTTGTACCCAGGGGGACTAACTCAAAACTGCTGCCTGCTTCCCCGAGGAAGGGGTACACACAATAGGCTACTCCCCTTCCCTAGACCCTCCAACATAGACCCCTTTGGCCTGTGGGTGGGTACCATCCGGGTGTTCAATCAAGATTCATTCTCTCATTCCCTCCCTGAGGTCTGTGTCTGTACTTCTGTAGGTTAACCGGAAATAACATCTCAGTTCGAGGCATTGGCCACCTGGCACAAACATTTACAAACTGTCTTCAGCTGGAAGAGATTAAGTGAGTGTGGGGCAATGAGAGGATACTAACCCAATCCAGGACTTTGGAGGTGAACGAAATTGTCCTGAATCCTCCCCACCTCCTATTGGCTGGTCCAGAATGCTTCTTCATCAAAGCAATGTAACACCTGAACGGGGAGTGTCTGGAGCCCATAAGACTAGACCCCAGAGGGCAGTGAGGCCCATGGAAAAGAGGGGAGATTTTTCATTTTTGGCAGGGTGTTGGATCATCGAAGCATGTGCATCAGGATAGCTTTGGGCTCTTCCTTCCTCTAGCCAACTTGTAATCGGGAGGTGAAGAGGGTGGGGACTGTGGTGGAAAGGGCATTGGTTATATATACACACATATTGTGTGTTTGGGATTGGGGAAATATAGATAGACAGGTGACTGAAGGAATACATGAAGTTGTTATTTATCCTTCATTCTCAAACATGAAGTAGGTGATATGGTTGAAGAACTAAATTTGAATACTAGCTCAGTCCCTCACAAGCTATGTGACCCTGAACCAGTCACTTTCATTTTTTTTTTCGTAAATAACATAGGGATAATAAGACATTAACCACCTCTTAGAGGTGTTGTGAGGATGCAAAGATACTGGTAGCAGTCGCATAGGTGAGGCTATGGGTGGGTGGTACAAAGTGAGAACAGCATCCCTTGAGTGCTCTTAGGTACACACACACCAAATCCCTGCTCCTTCTACCTACTTGTTACCTTATTCTTTCTCTCATCCAGTTCAAAGGCAATGAAGAGGGCAAATTTTGGAATTTCTTCATAAATTCTCACAACAAAGAAACCATCTCAATAACTAATTAATTAACTATAAGCCTCTGGTTCATAAAAATCAGAGAAACCTTTCCCCATAAGCTTTTGCCTCCTTTAAGCATTAAACTCCTGTTTCATAGGCTTAGACAAAAATCAGTTTTACTGGCCATATAATTTATTAACAGAGAAAAATAATGCAAAGAAATAGAGAAATGTTTCAGGAATATGTAAGCTCTGAGATGGATCACCCGTCACAGTCAGTCCCCTCTCTCTAACTGCTATGAGACCCCAATTGGACAACCTTATTTCTCTTGAGATGACAGTTTAGGTCTCTCAGGAAGTGGTCTCCATAGAATAAAAGTTAAACTCAGTTCTCTAAAATTGTTTGTTCAGACTCTTTCAATGATGCCAGTTAACTTTTATCATCTTACACACACTCATCTTCAAGGGTGGTTAACTGGCCCATCCTCCTCAGGAAAGACTTTCTCTTAGCCGTCTCTCAGGACTTCCACAGATGACAGTTAGCTGTGGGTCATTAAATTTCTATTCCCTCTCTCTTAATGGTACAACAAAGACAGTGAGAGGGACTAGGGCTCCATATGTGAAGTGCTCTGTAACCCTAAATCCTCTGTTAGTCATTCAAAGCCCTTCACTTAGGCCCCTCCTACCTTTTTAGTCCCCCACCCTGTACTCCAGTCCAGAGACACTGATGTCCTGGCTGCTCCACAGACAAGACACTCCATCTCTCTGCTCCCTGATCTTCTCTGGCTGTCCCCTATTCCTGGAAGACTCTCCCTCCTCACTCCAAGTACTTACCTCCCTGGCTTCCTTTAAATCCCAGATAAAATCCCACTTTCTATAGGAAGGATTTCTAATTCTAATGCTTTCCCTCTTTGAATCAATTCCTATGTATCCTGTAAATAGCTTTTGGGGGCATATATTTGTTTCCTTGTTGTCTCCCCAATTAGATTATGACTCCATAAAGACAGGAACTGCCCTTTGCCTCTTTGTGTAGCCCACCTAGCACAGTGCTTGGCATATAGTAAGCACTTAATAAATGTTTATTTACTGAGGAAGGCACCTCATAAATATGGATTACTTGTATTATAAGGTCCCACCAGTATGTTTGTACAAGTTTGGGTCTCTTATAGTATAGGTGTGCTTCAAATTTTTTAAAAAAGTTTGAAAATGACCTAGGAAACACAATAATGACCATAACTTACATAGGGAATGGAGCTTTGGACTTTTCCAAGTACTTTTGCGTCCCTGTCTCATTTGATTCTCACAACAGTATTTCAAAGCAGTTGGGGAAGGAGTTAGGGCTTCTCCTTAACAGAAGAAAAGACAGAGGCTCAGTAAGAAGTGACTGGCTCACAGTCCCAGAGCTAGTTAGTGACAGAGTTCAGACTAGAACCCTGGCCCCTATCTCACATTGCCTTTCTGACCCTGCCTCACTTAGCACTAGATAGATGCCTGGTGCTCAGTGATCTTACCCAATTAAAGCTACAGAAAAGCCTAGAAGTTAATATTTTGGCACTGTTAACCCTGTAGAGACCAGTTGTGAGGCTCCTAAGGAATGAAATAAGGAGCCTTCAGTGGAAACTCTCCCACTGAACCTGAAGAGGGGAGAATGCTAAGTCAAATTCAACTGACAGAGAGAAAAGCAAAGCCCAGGGGAGAGAGGGAGGAAGCACCATCAGCCTTGATAACTGGGCAGGCAAATTGCTTGCACTCTCTGGGCCTTGTGTCTCATGTGGGAGAGAGTCATGGTAGTTGTCTACCTCCTCTGAGCTTGGCAGATCCTCAATAAAGAGAATCCCAGGATCAGACAGCCCCCAGGTAGTGACGCATGACATGTTTCAGTTTGCAGGACAACAAACTGAATGATCCTTCATGTCTAAAGATCATTGAGATACTCCACAAGATGCCGCGGCTACAGAAAATTGAGTAAGTAGCTACCACCACTCATTCTAGACCAAAGTAGACCAAGTTTATCTTAAGCAGTTTGTCCTGGTCTCTCTCTGCTCCCCTCCCCCCGCACCAACCATGAGTGCCTAGAGGTTGCCTAGAATCCATTCAGGTAAAACCCAGGAGTAGAGCAGGATCTGTCCCCCAAGAAGGTGTCAGGCAACACTAGGATTTATCACTGAATCCCAAGGCAGGATTCTGGATGCAGTGGGGCAGGCCCTGGGTTGGGGGACCTCGCTGGGCTCTCTGGCTCCTCCTAGCAAGCATCAGGGGCAGAGCTCAGGGACAGGGTCCCGGCAGAAATATCCAGGGCTAGGCATAGAGACTGCAGAGAAGGTGGCACGGAGCGTTTGTATAAGACAACTAAATGCGTTGAGATATGGAAAGGTGGGAGCAGAGATGGGAGGAAGAGGTGATACTGGGAAGTTTATATTCTGACACCTTGATTCTCTGCCTCAAATCCACAGCTTAAGCCGAAATGCAATTTCTGTCCTGACAGTCCTTGCCTTGGCAAAGGAAGCAGTTTCTTACCCCAAAGTCACCACATTGGAGATTAGGTGAGCCATGTGGTCTCAGCCAGAGACCACCTTCAGAGGTTTGGGTTCAAGGGCCAGGGAGAAACTAGAGGGCCAGAGGATGGAGGTGAAGGAGAAGGCAGCCAGTGTTCTCTGATGGTGGGACTTGTGGTTCCTTGAGCTTCACATGCCTGGACTTTGAACCTCAGGGATGACAAGTTTGGACACACCATGAGGAATTCCTTCATACCAGCTCTGGTGGTGCAGTGTAGAGTGTCCGTATTGGAGTCAAAAAGACCTGAATTCAGATCTGGCCTCAGACACTTGCTAGCTGTGTGACCCTGGGCAAGTCACTTAACTTCTGTTTGCTTCAGTTTCCTCATCTGTAAAATGGGGATCATAATAGCATCTACCACCCCCATTGTGAAGATCAAATGAGATTATAATTATAAAGCACAGTACCTGACATATAGTAAGCATTATATAGATTATCATTATTATTGCTATGTGCTTGTAGACTGTCAGACTAACCCAGACTTTTTTCTTCCTCTCTTATTTCCTCTTCACAGGCAAGCACAGATCATCATTCTCTTCTCTGTATCCTCAGGAAAGGTTCTGGAAATGCCTAGGTAAGAAGAGGCCATGGGTAATTCTGACATCCCTTTTCCAGGTGACTGCAGGCCTCAGTTTCAGAGAGGCAGTCTGTGTACTTTGGGAAAACCATGCAAAATAGTTTTGTGGTATATGGAAGGAGCACTGGATTTAAGGTCAGAAGACCTAGATTCAAATCTTGGCTGTGCTATCCCCCCATGTGACCCTAGAGAATTCACTTCACCTGTGCACCTCACTTTTCCCGACTGTAAAATGAGAGGGTTGAACCAGATTAAGGAGAATCTATAGCCTATTTTAACTAATGCATTAATTACAAGTGACTCTTATATATCTCATTAAAGCAATACCTCTTCTTGACAAAACTGTTAGTTGGTAAGTGCATGTTTCAAACCAGTCTAGGTTGAAAAGTAATGAAAGTGCATTTCTTTGAAAAACATTCTGATTTCAATTTTTTCGCTAATTCAGGCTTTCTCTAACTACTCTAAATTAGCAAAAGTTGACTATACTTAGGAATTGGATGTGAGCTGGAATAAAATTTTGGGTGAGGAAAGATTACAAAGCTAAGTCCTTTTGGAAAACCTAAGGCTATTTAAAGAGTAAATGTGGAAGAAATCTTAATTCAGCAATGAACTGGGGAGCCCCTGAAACTGACCTGAGGAACTATAGGGTATTGGTTCCACCATTTAACTTCCTTGACCCTATTTTCTCACATCTGAAATAAGAGAAATGGATGATATAATTTCTTGTATCCTCTTCCACTTCTTTGGGGGGGGGAATCTTTTTTTTGGAGGGGGGAAGGCAGGGCAATTGGAGTTAAGTGACTTGCCCAAAGTCACACAGCTAGTAAGTGTTAAGTGTCAGAGGTCAGATTTGAACTCAGGTCCTCCCAACTCCAAGGCTGGTGCTCTGTTTCATTATACCACCTAACTGCCCCCCTCTTCTACTTCTGACGGGGCTATGGTAAACAGTGGCACTGGTCTTTCTTATCCTTTTTGTGAAGGAGAATGTATCAGAACCAGAGAAAGATTTGCAATGCATTTCAACTTGCAAGTCTTTTTTTGTTTGTGGTTCTCCTGGCATGTATCTCATAATTAGTAACATACTTGTTTCACATCCTCTACTTTATGGTAAGCTCCTTGAGGGCAGGAACTTTCTTCATCTTCCTAACACAAGAGTCTGACACCCAATAATCTCCTGTTGACTGCATGAAGTGACTGCAACAGAACTGTAGATTCCGAGGTGGCTGGTCCTTGAGGGAAGGGGAAAGTCAATTTTCTCAGTAAAGTAGAAGGCACAAGGTCCTCTGCCAACAGGGAGGGGCAGAAGATTGATGTTGAGGATAAAGGAGTAAAACAGGGAAGGACTGGTGTGTAGAAGGGAGGGAGCAGTTGAGATCAGCCAAGATAAGCTTATAGTTTGCCTTGTCTAACCATGGTTGTGTGCTCTCCTCTAGAGGTGTATGATTGACTGCTATAGAGGGCAGAAAAGTAATGACAAGGTTTCTGTGACATGAGATCAAAAAGTGAGATGCTGGATATATGAACAGAAGCTTGTGGGGCTGATGCTTGTCAAGAATGAGATTGTTTCTAACTGACACAAAAGCATGAAAGCAAGGGGAGAAATTGACTATGATCATGCATGAAGCAATTAATCCTCTGGGAGCAATGAAGATGATGAAAAAACCAGGGCTGTACTCATTTTTTCAAGCAGGTAGTTAATTATGAGGATGATGGCTGGTGTCAAATTTGAAATAAAGAAGCAAACTCATTCTCAAAGAAAGCTCACCTCTTTTTGAAGTTCCTTCAAAGACTCTGTGATGTATTTTGAGAAACCATGCAGGGAAGAGCAGTTGCTTGTTCTAATCTTTAGAGGTAAATGAGACAAAATGGCCCTGGGGATGAAGAAAATAGAAACCATGAGTGTAATATCATGTTTCCAGTTGACAGTGATAAACTCCAGCTAAAGATTTAGAACTGTTAGGGTTAAAGATCATCTGGTTCAATTTCCTCCTTTTACAATTAAGAAAACTGAGGTTCACAGAGATTAAATGATTTACCCAGGGTCACACTGACAGTAAGGAGTAAAGCTGAGATTTGAACCTGGGATCTCAAGACCCAAGGAAATCTTCATGTCAAAATCACATGCGAAGATCTTACCAATTTGTTTCTTTGGCATCCATGGCATTATTCAGTCGAGATTCATCCCACAAGGTCTAAGAGTCACCTGGGTTCATTATTTGGAAATTCTGACTCACTTGAGAGAGTCTGCCAATTACAAACCAATTCAACGGGATCAGTGATTGGCTTTCCATTCTGCCAGTTCCCCCTCTGCCCCACCCCCACCTCATCCCACTTCATCCCTACCTTTCCCTTCAATCAAAACAGTTTCATGCACCTAATAATGTTTATGAACCTGGTCACCTACTTCACCTATGTTATCTCTGAGTGACTTTTGGCTTGTTTATAAAAATCAAATCTGACCTTAGAGGAGGAAGACTAAGTACTGGTGAGGAGGTGTTTTGAGCAGGATCAGTCAGCTTTACTGGAATAAGCTCATGGCCACCCCAAGGAAATACTCGAAAGGGGATGACATTCATTTGGATGGATAAGTTCTGATTTGTTTTTGCTTTTTTTACAAAGCAGTCCCTTCACTAAGTAGTCACATTTTAACATGTTATAGTCTCAACAGATGATCTCTACAGGTCCTGACAGCTCTAAATCTTCAGCTGGCGCTTTGCCACTGCCAGTTGGAAACATCATATTACTAACTGTTAGTTTCTATTTTCTTCATCGACAGTTCTATTTTGTCTCATTTCCCTCGAAAGATTAGAACAAGTTAACTGCTATTCCCTGCAAGGTTGCTCAAAATACTTTGTAGAATCTTCAAAGAAACTTTTCCTTAGATGTGAGTTTTCTTTCAGAATGAGTTGACTTCTTTATTTCAAATTTAACACCAAGCATCATCTTTATAATAATTACATATGTAATTATTATAATTACAGTTATCATTGGTAGTGTTAATAGCATTGTTACGGTTGTGTTACTTAGAAAGCCCATTCCAGCAACCTTCTGGAGGCAGAGGCCTGTAGCTCCTAACCACTACCTTTATTAGACCTGAGTGCTTTAATTTTTCCCCTTGGTCACCAATGTAAGCTTGAAAATGACTGTAGATATGTTTAATTGGAATGTATAAGTACAGCCTATATCATATTGCATGCCGTCTTGAGGAGGGAGGGGGAGAAAATGTTGAAAACTAAAAATAAATAAATTAACTAATAAAAAAAGGAAGAAAATGACTGTGGTTATTTGTGACTGATATCCTGGCAACTTGGCTGGTTGGGATCCAGACCTGGGCTATTTTGTTTAATGCTTTATGGACTCTAGAAAGTATTTTAAAGGTTTTTGTTCTTTAGCAACTTGGGTTTATTTTCTGTAGATCCCAGAATGTGAAGAAAAATGAGCCACCAGAGAATGTTATGACTCAGACCAGAAAGCTAACATTCAGGTAAGAAGGGTAAAGTTGAAAATATTGATAATTCAAAAATCAGTGATTTTTGAATTATCAATATTTATTGTATGTATATTCCTTTTACAAAGGCAGACCTCAGCACCTCCATACCTTAGTACATAGCCTTAGCTGATGATCTCCCAAACAGGGAAAAGGTGGTATCCCTGGAAGGCATCATGTAGGAGTGATATTTGGGCTAGAGTGTATCCTGCCCAATTGGAGTGTATGCTGCCCAGACTCAGTAAAGTATGAATAGTAAGGATACAATTATCATGTGGCTTGTTTTGGCTCAGATAAATAGTACATCACCTCTACCCTGCTTGGTGGGGCACTTCCCCAGTCTATCTCCCTTTCCTTCTTCACCTTTCCCCCCAATCCCTAGGCTTCAGAAGTGCAACCTTGCTGTCCGTCATGCAAAGGAGATAGCTGAGATGCTCAAGCACAGGCCCTACCTGGAAGAAGTAGAGTGAGTACAACACCCCTCCCACCCCAGCTCTGGTTCTTATTCCAGTCTCATGGGCCTCAAATGGGTGAGTAAGGTTGGGAAGTTGAAGGAAGAGACCAGAAGTATGGGAAGAGGCAGAGGTGGATTGCCATAATGTTGAAGGGAGGAGCTATCCTGGGATTCCCAGGTTTGAGGGGCCCCAGGTGTCCATTCTGCATTATAGATCATACCATAGACGAGAGCAGAGATTCCCAACTATTTTGGCCTCAAAAAAATTACTTAGTGCCCCCCTGGAAATCTATTTTCTTTAACCCTTTAATCTTTTTTTTTAATTTGCTTCATTTCAAAAAATATAAAATGTTTTTAAATGATACATCTTAAATTTAATGATTTCTTATAAATTTGTGAGGTTTTTTCTGCATCTAAATTTTGATCACACAATATTGTATTGTGTAACCATATAGTATCATATTGTAAACAAGTCATTATACACACATATTCCTGCCTATACATACTGGACTTCCTGACAATGTGCGACATGCTTGCCTGCCTACCAATACTTGCTTGTTAAGACCCTGTTGGTGGACTTGACCATTGATGGGTTAAAACTTACATTTTGTGTGTTTATTTGGAAAATAATGTAATCACTATGACTTTAACTTTGTTATACAACAGATGAAATATGTATAAACAGTTTTTCAAATTTTTCTTATCTTTCCTTATGCTTCCACCACTCCCTTATTTTTATTTAACACCCCCCCAAGTTGCACCTGAGGCTACTACCACCACCCCCAGATTGTTCCAGCCCCTTCACAGGGGGTAATATCTCCCACTTTAGGAACCTCTGGATTAGAGAATGACATTAGAGGGGTGGCCCTAGTGACACAGTTGCTCCAGGGCCCCTGTTTTTTATCCAGATCAGGGGATAGGGTGGCAAACAGCTGTGTCTGAGCATGTGATATATGTGGGTGGTACCTTGGCTCCCAGCTACCTGAGAAGATCTCACCTGAGAATCTAGAGATTTAGATTAGCGGTAAATTAGGCAAGTTTCTCAGCTAGAGGACAAGGAGAAGGGGAGGGGAAGAAGGAGCAGAATGCAGTTCTCCCTGCTTTTCCAGCCTACAACACCCTAGTCTCACCCTCCATTTTATCAGTGTTCTCCCTGAGTAGAGCAATCTCCCAGCCAAAAACTAGACAGATTCCCAAGATATTTGTTTGGTGTGGTTTTGGGGTTGGGAGGGGAGAGTTATAGGTCACCAGGAGTGGTTCTTTGGGATTGGTGGAGTCCCATGTAATGTGAGGAGGGGTAGAGTTTAGATCAACCACTGACATGACTCCCATTCTTTTCTCAGGGAAGTATAGTCTGGGGACAAAAGAGAGAATACCTTTCCAGATAATTTAGCTCTGGCCCAAATTCTTGTCTTTCTTTTTTAGAATAGGGCATGAAGAGAGGGGGAAGGATTCCTCAGTAATCAGATGGAGCCTGGGTGCTACTTAGTCCATCTTGTTCCAGGCAGAGAGTAGATCTTCCCACTTCTACCTGGAGCCACTGGGAGAGATAGGGAGGTTGTAGCTTTAGGGGAAATGAACATATAGTTCCAAGTCCCTCAACCTTCCCTAGGATGGAAGCACTAGCCATTTCTAACATGTCTATGTCTCAGTTTGTCAGGAAACCAGCTGGAAGATGAAGGCTGCCGGGAGCTAGCAGAGACCCTGCCTGATTTGCAGATCACCAAACAGTTTAAGTAGGTCCCAAGCCAAGTTCTGTAATGGGGAGCAGAAGATGCTGAGAATATATCAGTGAACCATGCAACTTGCAATGAGCCTTGGTCAGGAGCAGAGTGTACAATTTAAAAACACAATTCACGATGTCTGTTCTTGTGTATTGCCTCTGAGAAACCTACCTTTTATTAGAGCTGCCATCATGCACTGAAATAACCTTAAAATTCATCAGAAGAACAATGGACAAGCCTAGATTAGGGTCACAGTTAAAAGGTCCATTAGAAATCATGTATTCCTTCATTTTCAGAAGGGGAAGGAGAAGATCTTTCCTAAGGGTTATAAGGAAGGGCTTTTGTTGGGGGCAGGGTTAGTTGAGGAAAGACATGGAAGTATAAGTAATATTGATGCCAGAAAAAAAAACAGCTTCAAAAAATCCCTTTAAAAATACATGGAAGAGGGGCGACTAAGTGGCTCAGTGAACAGAGCATAGGCCCTGGAGTCAGGAGGACCTGAGTTCAAATCTGACCTCAAACACTTAACACAAAACTATCTCTGTGACCTTGGGCAAGTCACTTAACCTCAATTGCCCTACCTTTCCCCCTCCAAAAAAATAAAATAAAATGAAAATACACAGAAGAAAGAAGAAGGAAGTTCAGAAAGGGACACAGACAAGCAGGGCAGGAGTGGAACTAATACATTAAATTTGAATTATCTTTTAAAAATTGGAGCATAGGGGCGGCTAGGTGACACAGTGAATAGAGCACCAGCCCTGGAGTCAGGAGAACCTGAGTTCAAATCCAGCCTCAGACACTTAACTGGCCTTGTGACTTTGGGCAAGTCACTTAACCCCAATTGCCCCTCAAAAAAAAAAAGCAAAGAAAAATTGGAGCATAATAGAGATGAATAATTTCCCTATGAAGTCCTCTTTTTCTATTCTGTGTATGTGTATATGTGTAAAGAAATGTTCATGTTGGCCAATGTTTGTTCAGTTCATAGTTTTAAAAAAGAAAAGAAATTTTAAGATCACTTAGATTTGGCAGCCAAGCTGAGACTGGAATCCAGGAATCTTGCCTCCCAGTCTAGTGCTCTTTCTGCTGCACTAGCCTTTCTCCATATTGAGTCCAATCTGGACTTGGATACTTACCAGCTGTATGACCTGAGACAAGTCACTTAACCTCTCTCAGCCTCGGATTCTTCATCTGTAAATTGAGAATAATAGCACGTACACCTCAGGGTTGCTGGGAGGATCAAATGAGATAGTATTTGTAAAGCACTTTGCAAATATTATAGCAATATATTTGTATATGTGTGTATATGTATTCTAGCTCTAGTTTTTGCTATCTCTACCCAAGTCCCCTTGCCTTTCATTCATTCAGCGAACAAACATTCAAAATGATGGAGGTGTAACTAAACCACAATTCTGACAAAGAAGATCTGGGAGCTGCATTGAACTGCAGGCTTAATATGAGTCAATAGTGTGAAATGACAGTGACAAAAACACCTGACATCCAAGCCTGAATTAAGAGAGAATAGTAGGGGCAGCTAGGTGACTCAGTGGATTGACTGCTGGGCCTGGATTTAGGAGGATATGAGTTCAAATCCGACCTTAAACACTTGACATTTACTAGCTGTGTGACCCTGGGTAAGTCACTTAACCCTGATCGTGGAAAGAGAGAGAATGCATCCAGGATGAGAAGAACAGTCATCCCCACATCCTCTGCCCTAGTCAGACTGGATCTGGAGTTGGGGGCCCAGTTCCTGAGGACAGTGAGAAAACTAGGTCATCCCACAGGAAGTTCAGTCAAAGCAATTGGGGGTGATTAGCCTGAAGAAGAGAGGGTTTAGAGGGGATCATGATAGCTGACCATTTGAATAGACTCTTGTCAAAGAAGGATTAATTAGATTTGCTTTGCTTGGTCCCAGGTAAAAGGAGAAGCAGTGAGTAGAATTTGCAGAGAAATAGATTCAGGCTTGATAAATGATATGTGTATTCATGTGTGTAGAAGTATCGATGCCTCTGCATGTATGTATATATATACATATATGTGTTGTGTGTAAATATGCCCATGTGTATGCACGTGTAAATTGTATCTTATAATTCCTAACAATTAGAGTTATTAAAAAATACACTAAGCTGCCTCAGGAGGTAATGGGTTTCCTTTTACTTAGAAGTCTTCAGGAGAAGGCTGAATTGTAACAAGGATTACTGCTCAGGTGCAGATTGGACTTGAAGGCCTCTGAGGTCCCTTGGAACTCTGATTCTGTGACTTTTCTAAGCACTTGTCACAGGACTTTCTGTAGTATGGCAATACAAAAGAAAATGAACCACAAGTCCTGCCTTCAAGGAGCTGACAGTCCAATCTGGAGCATGTTCCGTTAGGTGACTGTAGATGAGGATTAGGGCTGGGAGAGAGGGTTTACCTACAGCATTTAGGAGCCCTTAGCCAAATGAAGACTTCCAGAGAAAGAGCCATAAGGTTCATGTAACAAGAGCCCGTGATCTCCTTGGGCTAGCTTGACATATGCCTCTGTAAATTGAGAGGAACTTTCAGCAGAAGGACTGGTGACCATTTCTCTATTCTCTTTTGCAGCATCAGTGACAATGGGTTGTCTGAGTATGGTGTATTTTACTTGCTGACTTCAGCCAATGCCTGCAAGAATGTGGTGGAACTAGATATCAGGTAATGTAAGCCCACTGGGGGAGACTATTCCAGTCTTCCCCATCCCACCCAGTGGCCAGGAGTCTCTTTTTTCAGGACAGGGTCAGGTCTTCCAGTATGGTTAAAATGTGCCTTAGAAATGATCTCATCCAGCTCCTCTCCTTGAATTTTAGAGATGAGGAAATTTGTCCAAGGCTACACAGGCAGCAAGTAATAAAACCTAGAGTTGAACCCAAAACCAATATGGTCCAGCAGAAAAGAATGGGATTGCTACTTGCTACCCAGGTGACATTTGACAGACCACTTGACCACTTTGAGCTTTATTTTCCTCATCTATAAAATAAGAGCAGTGGTAGACAAGGCAGCCTCTAAGTTTTCTTCCAGCTCTAGCTCCTTGATCTGGGTCCTCTCACTTCACATCTGTCTTCATTCTTTTTCTGCTCGACTTCTTCTCCCTTAGGCTTTAGACCCCATACTGATCTGTTTGGGACATCTTCTTGTCGGTGTCACGACAAGCCCCACATTATTCTTAGCATGTAGCTTTCTACACAGAACCTGCTTTAAACAGACTCAGTGAAGTATTTGAAAATCTAAATTCACACAATAGTTACAAATTTTCTCCCCGTTTTTCCCCCACCCATCCCCCCAAAACAGCAGTCCCACAGGATATCCCCACCTCTGATCTGCTCTCTCCCATATTTTCTCCCATACCCGTTTCAACTTTTCCAGTAGGGCATGGTGGATCTCTATATTTCCCAATGTTCCTCTTGGGCATTCTAAGTAGGAATGTATTTGCAAAAGTCTGGTTTTTAGAAGCTCGTCTGTTGTAGAGAGGGATAACAACTCATTTTCTCACAACTAGTTTCAGACTATAAAGAGTGACTATAGTTAGAACAGAGACCCTGAGAAGGTCTAATCCATAAAGAGTTGAGATGCAGAGGAGAGTGGGAAACTATCAACTTCTGAAGACTGAATCAAAGGAAATACCCAAATACCTATGAGAGATTTTATTTTTATATTTTTTGCTTTTTGGAGGGAGAAGGCAGGGCAATTGGGGTTAAGTGACTTGCCCAAGGTCACATGGTTAGTAAGTGTTAAGTGTCTGAGGCCAAATTTGAACTCAGGTCCTCCTGACTCCAGGGCCAGTGCTCTATTCACTGCACCACCTAGCCTCTCCCCTAAATTTATTTTTAAAAATACATTTTATTGATGTCTCCTGTTTTCATATCATCCATATTTTCCACTGTATTAGTCTCAGAACTATCCTTTATAGCAAAAAGTTAAAATGCCTAGCAAAACTAACCAACATATTAGAAAAGACTGTGGTAATAATGCAGTATTCCAAACCTATAACCCCTTACCTTAGCAATGAAGCAGGGGAGGATGTCTTTTTTTATGTCTTCTTTGGTGCTGTTTGGTCATTATAATATTGTAACATTCAGTTTTTACTGTTTGATTGCTGTTGTTTTTACACACACACACACACACACACACACACCAATCCTGAGGTTTTATGAAAGGCAGTGACTGAATAGGTCTCCTATTGCCTCATTCATCCCTTTCCCTTCCTTTTGCAGCCTGAAGAACAAAACTGCCATCCTCAGGTTTGCTGGGAATCAGGAGGAGAAGGATCAAACCCAACCCAGGTATTGCCCAAATGTTGTTTCATGATCTATGATGACTACTACTCATTTTTTGTTTGTGTGTTAGTTTTTGAGTGCACCCTAGCTGTCCACCTCTGTGCCTGTTTCCATCTCTGGAATGGGGCATATGGCAGAGGGTACCTGCTAAGGGTGTGTGTGTGTGGGGGTACGCACTTGCCTTTGTATCATTCAGGGCTACTTTACTACTAGAACAGAGGTTTTCCCCTGTGTGAGGGAGCTCAGCAAGTGAGACTGGGGGCTGTTGCCCTTCTAGACAGCTAAAATCACCTTCAGTCTTGGTCATATCCTTTCACCCACAACCCTTAGCAGCTGTAAGGTGAGTGGTTTTCCCGACTCCTAGCTTTTAAAGTGAAAAATTGGAAATCCTCACAGTAAATATAAAGCCCCTGACCTTGGCCATAGGGCACACATTTTGTTTAGGGTGAAGTCACTGAAGAAATATGACCACTTCTCTGGTTAGATGTAACTCACTATTGTCTTTCAAGTCATAATCAAGTTAGGGTTACATCCCTTTGCTAGTCAAAAAGGGTGGATAGGAAGGAGGAGCAGACTATGAAAGAGGCTATAGGGAGATGACCAGAGTTTCCTAAAAGGAGAGAGTCTCTTCTGTGCAAAGATCCTTTGTATGTTTAGAGAATAGTAAGGAGCCCAGTTTGGATGAGGTGTCTAGTATGTGTAGGGGAGTAGTAGGAGGTAAACCTGGAAGGAAGTTTGGAACTGGATCACAGAGGGCCTTGGAATTCCAGGCTGAAGAATTTGTGTAACTCATTTTCTGTGTGTCCTTCTAGAGCTACAGCTTCAACTACCCAGTTATCCAGCAACAGCCCCGAGTCACCATCCCCTTCTGCCAGGGTGATCAGGTATGACTTTTGGATGCATGTGATGTTTCTAATCATTTTTCCTTGTTTTAACAAATCCAGGGGCAGGTGGGTCACTGGCCAGAATAGAAATCCAGTCCAATTTAAAATTTCACTGAGAAATAGCAGTGGGAGCAGACACATGGCTCCAGCGGGGATGCCACTCAGATTATGGTCAAACTCCCAGTGATGTCTGGGGTCCATGCTATCTGCTCTGACTCTGAAGTGGTCCACAGAGCAAGGGTCTGCTCTGAGCCTCCAAGCCAAACACAACCTTTGCTGCCCGCTAAGGGTGCTCCCTCCTCAGTCATTGTGCAACCTTAAAGGGATGACCACATTCCATAATTCATTATGTGGTTTTCTTTCCCACGACATAGAACTCATTCAGTTTGTTGCTCTCATCTATGTATTTGAAGGGCTGAAGAGCACCGCTACTGCTCTTAGCGAAAGAGAGATATATGGGGAATGGGGGTTGTTCTCCTGTTTTCTGGGAGGAAACCACAACCAAAACCAAGAACCAGGAACCAGAACCCAAGGGACAGGGTTGGAATCCATCCTCCCTTGGCCCAGAGCTCTTGGTTCTGCCTCTGGACCTTCTGTGCTTTGGGACTTAGTTTTTTGCTGGACTATTCATATTTGGGTTTTGTTATAAGGGTTTTGTTTTCTTTTTTTAATAGAAGGGGGGAAGGTGGGAGAGAGAAAGAAATTTAGGGATAGTTCTCTCCCCCTATAAAAAACTAAGGTTCTCGGGGCGGCCAGGTGGCTCAGCGAGTAAGAGCACTGGCCCCAGTGTAGGGGTGACCTGGGGATCGAATCCAGGCTCAGATACTTAGCACCACACCCAGAAATAACTGGCTGTGTAACCTTGAGCAAGTTACTTAACCCCAATTGCTTAAAAAAAAAAAAAACTAAGGTTCTCTGTGCCTGTCTCCCTGGTTCATTTCCTTGTCTCTTTGTTTCTCTTTCATTGTTTTCCTCTATGATTACTTCTCTCTGAATATCCATGTCTCTCATCATATCTTTCTCTTGATCTCTCTCTCTCTCTCTCCTTTCACCCCTTTCCCCTTTGTCTCTTGAAGTGGAAAGTTAGAGAACTGTGATTTTATCTTTGTTCTGTGCAGACTAAGACACTGCGGTTTTCAGTTCAGCGACCTTGAGAGGTTGTGTCAGGACCTGGGCAATTGCAGCCATCTTGAGTGAGTATGTTTATCTGTGCCAAGCCATAACTTCCTCAAGGCCAGGAAGAGTCATAATACTAAAGGCAGGCCTGCTAAGCTGAAGAATAGAAGCTAGTCTGTACCTTTGGGCTCTTTTTCTCCTGGATTGCTGATTTTTCAAGTTCCCCAATTCCAAGCCAGGAAATTTTGCCTCAGCTACCCCATCCATGATGAGCCAAAGCTTCTGCCCCCTTTAGCCTCCTACCAGACTGCTGCCATAACTGGAAATAGTCTTAGCACAAAAGACCAAACAACCTGAGCACTAAATCCAGCTATGCTACTAGTACCCAGTGTGACATCAGACAAATCACTTAACCTCAAAAAGTCTCAGTTTCTCCAGCTGTTAAATGGAGATAATAATTCCAACCCTGTCTACCTCCTAATATCAAATAAGATAATGTTTCTGAATGTGTTTTTGAGGGTTAAAAGGGCTAGGCAGATGTAGTAGATTATTATTTATAAACTCTTCTACCAGACAGGAAAGGGAAATGAGCATTTCTTAGCACCTTTCCCCCATTTTCCTTCTCCAGTCACTGGCATCTCCCCAATATCTGTGGTGATATTTGTGCAGGGATTGGCCATGGACTATGGGTCATTGGCAAGGGATGGCTAGCCAAGTGGAAAAGTGGGCAGAAGGCTGAGCTTTTCTTTTCAAGATTCAGACCCAGACTTAAGAAATACATAACCTATCAAGATGTGGAGTTGAAATATAAGCAATGTTCCTCAGAGATGGACTTTAGGAAGAGAGACAAAGGAAAATGCCCTGCCCTTTTGCTTCTATTTTCACATAACAGTCTCTATTCAGAAAAACAAACCCTTTCTTTCTGATTTACCCACCCTCTCCTAGCTTATCCAACAACCATTTGGGCAACAAAGGCATTGAGAAACTGACTCACCTCCTCCCAGGCCTGAGGTCTCTGCAGTTCCTGACGTAAGTGACTGTGGCTGGATTATGGTACTCAGTGGACTGGGGGTGTTTTGCTGCAGCGTGAGTCAGGGAGCTAAGCTGTCTTGGGTTCAGATCCCTAGCTTTGCAGCAGACTCCTCTGCTCAGGATCCACAGGGGAAGGAGAGGAAGGAATCCCTTTAGGAAGCTTCTCTGTTATTCTTTGCTTTTAGTCACGGATAAAGCCTTGTGATTAAGAAACCTGGTTTTGAATCTGTTATCTTACTGGGTGGTTGAGCAAGTTATTTTGCTAAGCCTCCATTTCCTCATCTGTCAAGTGGGGATAATAACATTTGTACTGCCTGCCTTCCACGGTTTTCGTGAGGACTAAATGAGATTAACATATGTAAAAAAAAAAAACAACAAACTTTATAACCATAAAGCAAATTTGAATATAATCTACTTCTCCCTCCATAGATAGATAGATAGATAGAGAAAGGAGAAGGGAAAGAGATAAAGGGGGAGAGATAAAGGGATCTCAACTTGTGATTTCAATGGGATATGGAATTATTCTCAGCATAGAAACTCTCTCTACCAGTGCAAATCAGCAACTTGTTTGTAATTAATAATGTTAAAGTATTTCCTGGGGGTGGGGGTGGTCAGTGAGAGACTAAGTATTTAGCTATAGTCAAGCTAAAGTTACACAGCTAGCATGTGTATCAGATGCAAGACAAAACCTGATTTTCCTGACTCCTTGGTTAGACCTCTACCTACTACATCATTCTGCCTTTTACAGCATTATTGATTTATACCATTTTCCTCTTCCATTACAATGTATATTAATCTATATTATGTACATTTTATAGAATTATAGTATTAGTCACCAATGAAGGTTTTGTGGGAAAGCACAGAGAGAGTGGTAGAAGATATGGTTGGGTTTCAATCTGCTTCAGGAGAGGGAGTTACCCAGTAATGACATCTTGGATCCATTGGAGGGCTGAAGAGGCTGGACTAGCATTGCTGGCAGAATCTAACAGGCTTCTGTTGAGTGATGTGATTGGACACAATGACTGAATCTCTTTAATAAGGTGCTGAGTTATAGTGGATCTCAGGCTCATTGATTTAGACAAGGAAGAGTGGCTTCCTCCCCGGAGAGGATCTTTCTTGCTGTTAGATCCTGGCAGTCAGTCAATAAACATTTAAGCAGAATTTAGTCTGTGCCACACACTGTGCTAAGCACTAAGGAGTCAAAGAAAGGCAAAAAATATACAGTCTCCAGGCTCTGTTCTCAGGGAGCTCCCAGTTTAATGGGGGAGACAATATGCAAAAGAACTGTTCAGACAAGATAGATATGGGATGAATCAGGAGTAATCCATAGGGGGAATGGCATCAACATTAAGGGGGACAAGGGAAAGGCTTCTTGCCAAAGGTAAAATTTTAGCTGGGACTTGAAGGCAGCCAGAAAAGACAGGGGCTGGAGATGAAGGAGACTATTCCAGACATGGAAAGCAACCAGTGAAAATGCCTGGAATCTAGGGATACAATGGCTTGTTTGAGGAACTGTCCTATGATGAGGGAAGTTCTCACTACCATCAGGAAGTCATCAGGTATGAAAATAGCAATGGGGAGGGAGAGTTCCTCAGAGGAAGCATTTTGATGTAATGGAAAAAGCTCCGTTCTGGTAGTCTAGAAGTCTGGGTTCTTTTGTCTGACTCTACTACTGACTTACTTTGTGATGGTAGACAAGTTACTCTCCTTCTTCGGGTCCCAGTTTGGCCATCTTTAAAACTGGCCCTGGAGAACAGATCAGGAAAGTCACCTCTGTCTTTTCAATAGAGGTGCTTGACTGAAGGTGCAGAGTGCTGCATACGATGCTAGATACCCTCACTGAGTTAGGTGGTTTTACTTCATTGTTTTTCTCTCTTTCAATGAAGAGCTTATTGGGTGAAGGGAAGAAGGCATATCTATAAATGATGGTGATATCAAAAAATAAAGATGTTAGGAAAACTTTTTATTTTAAAAAAGCAACTAGGAGGGGCGGCTAGGTGGTGCAGTGAGTAGAGTGCCGGCCCCGGAGTAAGGAGGACCTGAGTTTGGATCCGGCCTCAGACACTTAACACACACACACACAAAACCTAGCCATGTGACTTTGGACAAGTTACTTAACCCCAATTGCCTTCCAAAAAAAAAAATCAAAAACAAAAAAAAGCAACAAGGAAATGAATCAGTTGGTCTAAATTGTTTCAAAGGCCCCTTCTAACTCTAATAGTCAATGAGGTTTTTTTCCCCCTGACCTCTAAAAGAGTCTTGCTCTGAAATATACCAATAATGTGCCTTTATGTCTTAGGCAAGTCTAATTTAATGGTTCCCTTCCCATGTTTCTCCAGCTTGCATGAGAATAGAGCATCCTTGAAAACTGTGTTCTGCTTAGCTTCAACTTTCTCTGACCTGGAGTGGATCCATGAGGTAGACATCAGGTAAGTTTGGTTCTCTGTCTCCTCCCAGACCACTTGTATTTGGGATTGTTTGATGAAAGCAATCCCAGGAGGCCAGCAGAGAAATCCAAATTCCCCAAATACCACATAAGACAGAACTTGATCACCTCTCACTTATTCACTTTGGGGATTATCTGGGGCAGTTTAGTCCAGCCCGCGTATACTCAGGGAATACATACTAATGTTCATGTTAACCTGAACCAGTGAAAATTAGGAAAGGAAATTTGCAACCAAAAAACTATGGCTCAAATAAATTTAAATTGGTTTTGGATTATTCATGGTTTTTAGTTATCTATGCCTGGATGCACACCCTATTCAGTGAAAAATGGAGATTTGGTTCATATTTAGTAAAGGGTACTAGCAGGGCAATGGGCACTATCTCAATGTATATGACAGTTCAGTCACTAAAAAGTAAGGGAAAGGGCATGGCATAATGAAATCAGAGGGCCTGGGTTCTCATTTCAATGTGATGCAGTGTCACACCTTCCTATAAGACCTTGGTCATGTCACTTCCCCTTCTTGGTCTCAGTTTCATCAAAAGGTCCCTTCCATTTCTAGATTCCGGGAGTTTACATCGCTTTGGTTTTCCCTAAGTATCAACCAAATATAAATTACAAAGCATAATTACTGTCCTACTTCCATTTTGGGGGGAAAATTTTTAACCGTCTGAGGGGAAGAGTTCTCTGGCCTTTCCAAGAGCCCCTCTTTCCCATCTGTTTTTGCTTTTCTTAAGTTCTATTTTGTATCACATAGTAGATACTTACATAATGTTTACTTTCATTGAATTCTAGCTTGGGAAGACAACAGTCCATCCATGTGAGATGCACTGGGAGAGCCAGGTAAGGGAAAAGGTCATCGCCACTCATCCCCACCGGCATTGTCAGAGTATCTTTCTGTACTGTTCTGCCGGGGGAAGAAGGGCTATGGTGTCTGGGAGTGATGAGGGGGCAATAGGTGTTACAGGGACTCCAATCGATGACCAGAGTGCCTGCTATGCAGTCTGGAAGGAATTCACAAGGTCCAAGCAATCTTTGAAGTCAGCATTGTAAAAGTTTATTGTTATGCTTTACAGAGGGCAAGAGTTCTTAGGGAACCTGCAAACTTAAAAAAAGTCATAGGTATAGTTTATAAAGAGTTACGATAGTAAATCAAATGCCAATTATGCTAACTAGGTGAATAAAGGTGGGATTAGGGAGGAGTTAAGGAGTGATCAGGGCTTAAAGGAACATGCATTTTTAATATCAAACACGCAGGCGTATTGCTCATAATTCATTGGGAAACAGCCCAACGAGGGGCTACCTGGAGGTGTGGTTTTAGGCTTCAAACCTTACTAAGTCAGCTAGCAGTCAGGGCTGACTGAGAAGTGCCTAGTCTGCCACCCATCAGTGTCATGTTTGACAAGATGGATGTTGGGAGCCAAGGCTAACGGGGATTCAGTATGTGTATAATTGGCTGAGGAGTTAACTTACAGATAGTGCATTGAAGGATTCATAGGTGCAGCTGGCCATTATTCTGGGGGAGATAAATAGTTCATGAATTGTTGCTGGGCAGAGTGCTGGAAGGGGAAAGGGGAAGAATTAATGCTCTGAGGCTGGAGGGGGGGGGGAATGTGATTTTACAGACTGGTTTTACAAATTGATGTTACAAACATAGACACCAAGCACCCCATCAGGAGGAGAACAGTTAGGTTTCTGTCTCATGGGACTTTGGCAAACAGTGGTGATTTACATGTACAAGTTCATTAGTTATTCACGTTCTGATTATAACTTCTTACAGCATCTCAGAAGCAGAGAGCATCGAGGTCACTGAAAAACTTCATTACCTTTGCCACAAACTGCAAATAGTACCTTTTGTTACTATTGTTACAATTTTTATTTTGCCTGTCCTCCCTTTCCCAGCTAGGTACTTTAGAAATCTTAGGGAGAGCTCCCAGATGAAGCAAACTGCAACTCTTTATCAGAATATCTGAGGAATGAACATACCCCAATTCTCTTGGCACACACCATATAATAAAGTTTTTATTATGCTTGCCCAATATGCCTAGAGTTTGACACAGACACATGTCAAAGATTAGGAAATGGTATGGAAATAGGGGGAAACAGAGCTACCTACTTCTAGGATTAGATCTGTGTAAGGCCTGATGTGGACCATGATACTCGAGACCTTCAAAGATCCAAAGAGATAGAAAGAGATAGGGAATTGGCCATGGGGCAGCTCTAGTGCAGGGAAAATGATGCAGACACCAAAAGTCATGGCTGGTAGGGAGAGGGAGGGGCTGCTGCCTAATCACCCTCCCAGGAGCTGCAGGGATTGGCCAAATGTGAGAGGACAGCTTCTGGCTCTGTCCCCATACCACCTAGCTGTATGACTTTGAGCATGTCTCTTCCCTTCTCTGAGCCCCTGTTTGCCCATCTGTAAAATGACGGGATTGAATCAGACGACTCTGGGGTCCCTTCCAGTTCTAACATTCCATGTCCTATCTTCTAGCTCTGACATCCTAAAGTTCTTAATTGGCTAGTAACTGGGCAGGGTTTCTCATAAAGTGTTTTCCTCTCTTCAAGGGAACAAAGTACCTCTGGACAATGGGCAAAGCAGAAGACTCAGCAGGAATCCCTAGAGTGGGATGATGCACACTTTCCCAAGAGCTTTTGGTAGTCTGTCTCCCTCTCCCCTGACTTCTTCCTTTGTTGAAAGAGACTAATAGGGGGCCCAGAAACCTCTTATACTCCAAATGGAGCTTTGCTCAGTGGACACGAGAAGGCAGTTAGGTGACATGATGGATAGAATGCTGGACTTAGAGTGAAGGAGACCTGGGCTCAAATCCTACCTCAGATATTGACTAGCTATATGACCCTGGAAAAGTCAACTAACCTCTCTGCCTATTTCCTCATCTGTAAAGTTAAGGGGGTGGGCTTGATGGTCTCCAAGATCCTTTTAATTTCTAAATTGATGAACCCATGATAAGTAGGGGTCTTACCAAAAGACAGAAAATTTGGGGGTGGGGGTTTGAAGGAGAAATGTTTGCAAAGTAACAGACTGCACCTAATGGGAGGAGCCTATCAGAGTGAGCATTTTAGTGAGATGGTAGAAGCTCAGCAGAAGGTAGCTGAGACAACAGCTGGAACTACTTCAGGCCCTGATTCTGCTGTTTTTCCTTCAGTCTCAGAGAGTGTCAGATGGACCCCCCAAACTTAGAGAAGCTGCTCCAGATTTTGAAGAAATGCCAGACACTTCTGGAGATCAAGTGAGTAGGAGAATAAATTACTTCCTCCGGTTCACTTTACACTGCCTTTCTCCTGAAGTTCAGAAATGATGATTTCTGGGTGGAGGGCAAAAATGGTCTTGTAGTTGGCCAGTCCCACAGGTTTTGGGGGCCAAGAAGCAGCTGCTGCACTCAATCTATTTAACACTATCCTGCAGACATCATGTCCAATACAATCCCTCTTACCATTTTCTCTAAGCCTTCTGATTTAAAGTCTTATGCTGGGAAGGGATGCCTGGCTGAATGATGGTCCAACCCCATCTAAGTTTTGCCTGACTCAGCCTTTCCTCCTCTTGGAAAATGCTATGAGCTCTTCCCACCAACAAAATGCCTGCTAATAATGCTAACTTGTGGGGAGCCATTCACACAGGACCAACCAAATCAATCAATTAGCAAACGTTAATAAAGCACCTCTTATGTGCCAGATTATGTGCTAGGCAGGTGATAAGTCCTGAAGATAAAAAGACAAAAATGAAAACAGCCCTTGCCTTCAAGAAGCCTGTATCTAACAGAGAGAAAACATGAATGTATTTCACTAAGTATACATAAGAAAAATACAAAATGCATATGAAATAGCTTGGGAGAAAGGGCCCTAACAACTGTGGGGATCTGGAAGTCTTCATGTAGAAGGTGATTGGTACTTGAGATGAGTTTTCAAGGAAACCAGGGATTCTAAGAGGCACAGGTGAAGAGGGAATTCAAGGAATTCAAGACAGCCTAGACAAAAGCACCAAGGTGGGGAGATGTTATGTGTGAGGAACAAGTCACCCATAGCAGAAGGACAAAAGAGACGTTTGTCTTTAGCAGCCTTCTAGGAGCCCAGTGTCCTAACAATGAACATTTCCACCCAGGGACCACACCATGCCCCCTACAAGTAGTGTTCCCTAGTGTCTCCACTCTGGTCAGTGCTCTGACCTATTCTACCATGAAGAAAATCTGTCCTATGGATTCTACTTTAAGATCCTGCTAAGGAAATCTTGTCAAAGAATGCTAACGGACTAATGGGTCACCCCTCCATGTAACATATTTCCATTCCCTGAAAGGATTTCAAAATTAGAGCCCATAAGACACAGTGGGAGGAATTATTGGTCCTATGGAAAGTCAACAGAGAAGATTATTTGGGGTATAGGAGGGGCTATTTGGTGCCTCTGATTATAATAGATCAGGGAACATTTAGCTTTGGGCCACCCTCTTGGCTCTGATCCTATTCTAGCAGCAAAGGAAAAGAGAGAGGTAGTCCATTGACCAGGAACCTTGTTTAACTGATTTCTCCAAGCTTCTTCTCAGGAAAATCACAAGGTTCCTTTTGTGCACAAATGGCTGCCATACTGCCATCCCCATAGACATATCTGCATCCCCAGCCAGCCTGTTATAGTGAGGGTTCCTGTTTTGGTATAAATAAAACACTGGGCTGCTAGGTGGTACATTGGATAGAGTGCTGGACCTGGAGTTGGGAAGACTCATCTTCCTGAATTCAAATTTGTTCTCAGTCACTTACTAGCTGTGTGACCCTGGGCAAGTCACTTAACCCAGTTTGATAGTCACTTAACCTCAATTTCCTCATCCATAAAATGAGCAGGAAAAGGAAATGGCAAACCACTCCAGTGGCAAGAAAACTCCAAATGGGGTCACAGAGAGTCAGACTTGACTGAAATGACTGAACAATAACAAAAATTTTGGTCTTTGGTTTGCAAAAATACCTTTTGAAAGAGACTGAAGTAAAAAAAAGTCATGTGCTGATTATCCCAAAGGCTTGGAGCTTGGAAAACCTTGGGCTTAGACCTGGCTACCAATTAATCTTTCTTGTCATAATAATTACTCCAAAAGTAATTACTCTGTCCATCAAAGGGAGGGTATGGGGAAGAGAAACTTTTCTGCCTTAGGGTGCTCTCTTTCTATCTTCCTGATTCACATAAATAAATGAATAACATTTTTTTAAGCACTGACTGTATGCAGAGCACTGGGCTAAGCTCTGGGAATATGAATAAAAAAGTAAAGCAGTTCCTACTCTCAAGGAGCTCACATTATATTATAAAATATAATAAATTATAATAGATTTCTACTGATAAAATATAAAAAATATAATATAGACATTTTGTATATTTCTTATATATACTTAGTGAAATACATTCATGTTTTCTCCCTGTTAAATACAGGTTTCCTGAAGTCAAGGGCTGTTTTCATTTTTGTCTATATTATATCTATATCTCTATATCTATCTATATCAGCTTTTAATGTTGAACCATTTGACAGTGCCAAAGACTTTGGTAGCAAGAATTTTTTATTCTGGGTCTTCAGCAGATGTGACAGTTGCACCTGCAGAAGCAATTGCCAGGCCACATCTCAGAAATTGCAGGCACTGAATAGAAGCATTGACAATACCAAGGCTCTTGGGTTCAGGATCCTGGGCTATCTCTATCACTGTGTAAGAAAAGATGGTGGCCAGGAGGGTAGTGGTTGCCTGACCTGTCTGGAACAGAGGCATATTCTGGATGGCTACCCTCTTCATCAAACCCAAGCCACTCTGAAATTTAGCCTTGGCTTCCCTTGGCACAGTTGGGTGGGAACAGTATATGTCCATTCACATTTTGTAAATTAGGTTTTGGGAATCTTATTAACTTTTGAATTTATATGCCTAATAAACACCCTCTGTAGGCCATAGATTCTTCCTCAAGGTCCAATTCCCTAACTATATTGTATTTATCCCTTGTACTTAAAAGAACAATCCTGGTTGATTGGTTTGTTCCTAACCCATGTAAGTGCTGTTCTTCACAGTGATCTCCTTGAAAGCTTCAATATTTATCTAAAAGTGCTGCTACCATTTCTCAGAGTAGTCTGGGAACTCCTCATTGAAAATTGTCTTCTTAAGATCAAAAATTTGTAGCTGGAAGGGTCTTTGGAGGGCCTGCTGAAGTCCCAAGAGGTTAAATACCTTAGCTAAAGTCTTCAGAAGCAACTGATGAATTAGAAACTAATGTCTTTATCATCCCTCTTAATTTTTCAGCTAAGAATTTTACCCTCTTGGGTGCCTCACTTTATTCACCGGAAGTAGCTTTCATTGACTTTTCTCCCTTTCAAAAAAGAAAATTTAAACCTACCCTCAAATGATGAAGGTTTACTGTAGTAAGGTATAAGTTGCAGAGAGAGAAATTTAGGTTCATTGTGAAGGAAAACTCCCTATCAATTAGAGCTATTCAAAAGTGAATTGGGTTATCTGGGGGAAGGTAGTGAGTTCCTTTCACTGGAAGTCTTCAGGCACATGTTGGATGATTGCTTGTTGAAGGGAGGATAGAGTGGATTCTTGTTTGGTGACAGGTCAGACTGGAGGGCCTCTGAGATCCCTTCCAGCTCAAATATTTGTGATTTCTGATATTGAGATTCAAATTAAGGTAACTGAGGGCTTGTAGAAGGTCTCAGAGAGACCTCTGGAAAGGATCAAATAGGAGCTAAGCACATCTGACTGAAGATCTTTCATCTCACTTCCTTTCTACATCCTCCACCTAGTGGCTGAGATCATCTTCGGCAAGAAAGGGTCTGACCATGTCATCCCTCTGCGACTTCAATGGCTATCCCATTGCCATTGCATCCAAGACAAAATACACACTTGGCCTGGAATTTAAGGCATCCTGCAACTCTGGTTGCCACCTATCTTTCCAGTCTTATTTGATACTATCTCCTTCATGAACTCCATGTTCCAGTCAAACTGAACTGCTGGTTGTTCCCTGTCTCCCATTTATATGGATTCACACAAGCCATCCCCCTTGCCTGGAATACTCCATACCTTCACCTCTCCCTCTCAGAATCCTTGTCATCCTCCAAGTCTCAACTTAGGTATTACCTCTTCCATAAAGTTTTCCCTGATCCCCCTTTCCTCCTCTCCTTGTTGCTTTTGTTCTCCTTCCTCAGTTTAACATTATCATGTATGTGTATGTATTAATGTGTTGTGTCCTCAGAGTAATATAAGTTCCTCAAAGACAAGGACCATTGTTAATCTTTATATCGTCAACACCTAGGACAGTTGCCTTCCCAGAAAGCACTTGGAAAATGTTGAATTCCCCAAGTGTAACACTACACTAATCATGCCACCTCCCTTGCCCTCTTGCATCAATCCTTCATTCTACTGAATTTTTCCCTCCACAGATTCTCCCATGTTACCATGAGTGATCAGAGCATTGAGGTTCTACTGGACTACTTACCCCAGCTCCACAATCTGAACCTGTTACAGTAAGGTTTTTAGATCTTTCTTTTCACTGATTCCATGAAATCTTTCTTGGCAAAGCCTTATGATATATTATTTCTTTAATAATTTCTAGTTTCAGGGGGCGGCTAGGTGGCACAGTGAATAGAACACTGGCCCTGGAGTCAGGAGGACCTGAGTTCAAATTCAGCCTCAGACACTTAACACAAAAACTAGCCATGTGACCTTGGACAAGTCACTTATTCACAAGTCACAATTGCCCTACCTTCCCCCATCCAAAAGAAAAGAAAAAAATATTTCCTAGTTTCAAGAGGTAGAGCTAAGGGACCTTATATTCTCATTCTGGTTCTACCTCCTTGTTTACTTTATGACTGTGGGGAAGTAATTTTCCCTTTCTGGGCCTAAATTTCCTTATCTTTAAAATACAGATGATTATCCCTGCCCTGCTTCCTTCACAGGGTTGTTGGGATTAATCAAATGAGATAATGAATATAGAAGGACTTTGAAACTTACAAAGGGCTATACAAATGTGAGGTATCCTTTTTATTATCATCTCTAAGGTCATTGGGAAACCAAATTAAATATAGAGTGTGGTACCTAGAACAGAAAAGATCTGGGGAATGGGGACTTCCAAACGCAGTGCGCTTCAGAAAGGATCTGTAAAGTTCACAGTCAGGCATGTACAAGGAAAGTATTTCTGAGCAGTGACATCATTTGTATTTATAACTCTGTTTTCAATTTCAGATTGGACTTAGTCAAATGAAGATTTATTTTAAATATTTTCTGCAGGGTGGAGGGATAGGTATAGTGTTAGAGGAAAAAATATGCAGAGAACCCCCCCCAAAAAAAGGCAGCTTATCTGGAAAAATATGACAGAAAATTAAACTATTATGATAATGACAAAAATAATAATAATCCTCTATCTTTCTATAGAGCCTTTCTTTCTGAGAATCCCAAAGAGCTATCACATTTCCAACTGCTTTTATTCAAAATTCTTCTCTAGCAGGAAAGGGGAGGGGCTGGCTAACTCAACTGGCTAGAGGTCAAGAACATACACTTTGTCCCTGGGTGAGCTAATTAACTTCACCCCATCCCATAAGCACAAGCTATACCCTTAACCCTTGTTGGTCTTTCCACAAACGGGAAATCAATAAAAAGAATGTGAGTGGATGATGAGAACTTTGACTCTGAAATTAAAGGACCTAGGTTCAAATCCTAACTCTGGTGATTACCATCTGTATAACCTTGGGCAAGCTACCTAATCTTCCTTGGCCTAAGTTTCTTCATTTATAAAATAAGTGGGTTGCCTCTAGATGTAAGAGCTGATGATATAGCAGTTTGTCATTAGAAGGTAATACAAGAATAGTCAGTCATCTTCATTTGGTAGATAAGGAAACTGAGGCTCAGAGAATACTGCACATTATCTCTTGGTATCCATGACAATTTTTTTTACATGTGCAATCATATAAAGATATTTCCACAATAGTCATATTGTTAAAGAAGAAACAGAACAAAAGGGAAAAGCCACAAAAAAAAATGAAAATAGTATGCTTCAATCTGCATTTAGACTCCATAGTTCTCTTTTTGGATATGGATAGCATTTTCCATCATGAGTCTTTTGGAATTGTCTTGGATCATTGTATTGCTGAGATGAGCTAGGTCAGTCATAATTCATCATCTCACAATGTTCCTGTTACTGTGTACAATTTTCTCCTGGTTCTGCTCACTTTGCTCAGCATCAGTTCATGTAAGTCTTTCCAGGTTTTTCTGAAATACATCTGCTCATGATTTCTTATGGCATAATGGTATTCCATTGCATTCATATACCACAATCTGTTCAGCCATTCCCCAATTGATGGACATTCCCTCGATTTCTGATTCTTGGTCACCTCAAAAAGAGCCGGTCTAAATATTTTTGTACATGTAGATCCTTTTCTCTTTTTTTATGATCTCTCTGGGAGAAAGACCTACTAGCGGTATTGCTGGATCAAAGGGTATGCACAGTTTGATTACCCTTTGGGCATAGTTCCAAATTACTCTCCAGAATGGTTAGATCAGTTCACAGTTCCACCAACAATGCATTAGTGTCCCAATTTTCCCACATCTTCTCCAACTTTTATCATTTTCCTTTTCTATCATATAAGACACTCTGATAGGTGTGAGGTGGTACCTCAGAGTTGTTTTAATTTGCATTTCTCTAATCAATAGTGATTTAGAGCATTCTTTTTCATATGACTATAGATAGCTTTAATTTCTTCATCTGAAAACTGCTTGTTTATATCTTTTGACCATTTATCAATTGGAGAGTGATTTCCTTTCTTATAAATTTGGCTCAGTTCTCTATATATCTAAGAAATGAGGCCTTTATCAGGGGTATTTGCTGTAACAAAATTTCTCAGCTTTCTGCTTTCCTTCTAATCTTGGTTGCATTGGTTTTGTTTGTACAAAGTTTTTTTTTAACTGAATATAATAAAAATGATTCATTTTATATTTAGCAATGCTCTCTATCTCTTGGTTATTAATTATCCCTTTTTCCATAGATCTGCAGGTAAACTATTCCTTGCTCTCCTAATTTGTTTATGGTATCACTCTTTATGTTTAAATCATGTACCTATTTTGACCTTACCTTACTATATAGTAAAAGAAATTGGTCTACACCTAGTTTTTTATACCTAGAAAACAAACTGTTTTCCATTTTTCCCAGTAGTTTTTATTAAATAGTGACTTCTTGTCACAGAATTTTGTGTCTTTGGGTTTATCAAACACCAGATTACTGCAGTCATTTACTGCTGTGCATCGTGTACCTAATCTATTCCACTGATCCACCACTCTATTTCTTAACCAGTACTAGATTGTTTTGATGATTGCTGCTGTATAATGTAGTTTGATATCTGATATTGCTAGGCCATCTTCCTCAGGAAATTTCTTGTTCACAGAGTCTCCCCACCAATGGTGTGTTAAGTCATTAGTACTACCTTTGAATGTGAAAGATACCACGTTACCACTAAGATGAGAAAACTCCTGGGCTTTGTCCGACTTCCTTCTCAGTGATTGATTTTCCTTTGCTTTCGTCCCTCACAGACTCAGCCACACCACTTTGTCTCTAAATAGTGTCTTCTTGCTGGTCGGTACCATTAGCTTATGTGAACAACTTCAAAAGGTGGAAGTCAGGTATGTAATCATCCGACCTAGACATATCCCATGGGAGTAACAAATCCTCTGAAATGAATCAGGTTTGAGGGTTTCATGTGCCACTCACCTAAATCAGGGTCTCTTTGTAGGCCTAAGAGATAACCATGGGACCTGCTCTTTGAACTCTTTCCTCAAGATGAGAAAATATCTATCTACACTCTGAGTTCCTGATTCTCTATCCCTGTGCTTAGTCTCAAGAAAATTGTTTCTATACCAGTGGGCATCCTGAGATCTGGCTTTGGCAAGGAGGGCTACAGAAGGAGTCCTGATCTGTGTTTAAATATATTTTAGGTCCCAGAATTATGCGTGTCTCTACTTTACTCCTGGCAAGAGGAAAGGAGTGTCCTGTGGGTAAGACAGGCCTGATATGCTCATTCGTATTTCTATCCTGAGGATAAAGACTGATGGCCTAGCTAATGCCCAACTTTGTTAGCACTAAGGGCACAAATACCAAGCACAGGATGACTGGTTATCACACAAATAAAATATGCTATCAGTTGTTAGATAACAATGCCAACCATAATGCAGAAAGGAAGGTTAAGTCTACATCAGTAGGACACTTGCTTTGTCTTCAGTAGGGACAGATTTGCACCAAACCATCCAGATTTCCTCTTCCAAGCCACCCCCTTGGGACCAAAGATTGTGGTTGGCCTGGCTTAAGGAGCACAGTTTATAGTTGTGGAATGGCCAAACTACTGGGTGAGCCACTTGGGGACCATACCTACAACTCTGGTTCCTTTGATATCAACCTGTGATCCTCTGAGCTAGCCCATTCTATTCCTTAAAGTGACCGTGGGGCCTCACCAGAGTCGTGGGTTGATCATCCCTGCTATATATATTTATCCCTTAGGAAATTTCAACCATCCTAATAATCCTTCCCTGAAGACTTGTGAGGCTAGCATAAGTTGCCAAGGAGAGTTTAGGCTGATAGGAGTCTCCCAAAGATTTTTGATCTGGTGCCCATATTGCTGGTCTGAGACAACACCCTCAAGCAGCTAGGTAGTGCCATGGATGGAATGCTGGACCTGGAATAAAGAAAACCTGAGTTCAAATGTGGCCTCAGATACATCCTACCTGTGTGACTCTGGGCAACCCACTTAATTACTCTCTGCCTCAGTCTCCTTATCTGTGAAATGTGAATAATAATATCACCTACCTGCCAGGGTTTTTGTAAGGATCAAATGAATAGTATTTGTAAAGTGCTTTGTAAACTTTGAAGTGCTGTGCAAATGCTAACCATTGCTGTTGTTGCTGTTGTTATCATTATTATCTGGATAGAGCAACCTGAGAGAGGAGTGGTACACCTGTGGGTACAGAGGATAGGGGATCAAGGCCAAGGACTTTCCTGCTGCTGTAGATATCTCCTGTCTGTCCTTCCTTCCACAGACTCATAGGTTGTTGCATCAGCCCAGTGGATATGGAGCAGCTGTGTGGTACACTAGCGCAGTGCAAAGATCTGAATCACCTTGAGTAAGTTGAAACTGAGGGGGAAATGAAGAAAGATGGGTGAGTGTACAGGGTAGCTGTCCTAGGTGCTAGAGGGACAAAGATAAAAACAATCCTTTCCCTTGAGGAAGTTACAATCTACTTCAGAAGAGAAAATAGATACACAAATAAGTATAGTAGAAAGCAAATTGAGGAAGAAGAGCATGAGCAAATCATAAGGAGAGGGTTCAAAGAAAACTTCATGGAGGAGATGACACCTAAGCTGAGCCTTGAAGGTGGCTAAGGATTCTGGGAGATAGAGATGAGGTAGTATGGTCCATTCTATGCATGGGAGGCAGCTTGTGTGAATGCACAGAGGTGAAAGATAAAAGTACTGGGGGAATATCGCTGCATATTCTCATCATGAGTCTGTTTTGGGAATTGTCTTAGCCTGGCCTTTTCCCACATAGCACTCTGGGACGTTACCTGTTTATTTTTCTTCCTTATCTATTCTACTGGAATATAAGCCCCTTGAAGACAAGTCCATATCTACTCAGTTTTCTGTAACTCCTAAGGGTTGTGTTCTTTGTGTGTATTTATTAAATTAGAGGGTTAAGGATGCTGATGGTGGTGATGGTGATAATGAACCACCAATAGCTGGTCTATAACCTAGTCTTTTCCCATTTTGTGCAGTCTGTCAGGAAACTTGCTGGGCGATGAAGGGCTCAGATTTCTACTGCAGCACTTACCTCAGATGAATCTCTCTGGCTCACTCAAGTAAGAAAGCAACTATCCTACAGGATTGGGGGGTAAAGAGGGAAGAAAGGGAGAGGAGTGATTGAAGCTGGTGAGACCATCAACTGATAGCATTTATTGGGCAATCTTTAGATAGGAACTTCAAGGTTTTTAAACCAAGAACCTGATTAAAGAGAACCAAAAGAAATTTCTGCTATAAAGAAGGGGAAGATACAAGGATAAGTATCACTGGTATTGCTTCAGAAAGTATTGAGGTCCTTCCTATTCCTATCCTATCCTATTCCGCCCACTCACTGTGTAAAAAAAAAAAAAGAATCGTTGCTAGATACTGGGGAGACAAGACATTGGCCAGAGCTGAAAGTCTCATTCCTGCTATTCATCCCATCCAAATGGTTCCTCTGTTGTGAACTTGATTGTGCATGATCATGGATAGCAAGGGAAGTATGGATCATTAAAATTTATAAATAATCCAGAAATTGCACTTCAGTATACATCACTTCTTGCCTTGAGCTGTGTCCCCAGCAGTGAAGCTGGAGTTATAGTTAACCACCTACACTTCCCATTTGAGTCCCCTTGGTTTCAAGCCATGTATTTAAATTGTGGATAGCAAAGGTTGATGAGGGGAAGGTAATGATCTATAGTCAATAAATAGTAGGGGAGGGGGCTTCCCAAAGCTTACTAATCCCTATGGGGATTGGACCTAAGATTTGGTCCTCATTAACATTATATTTCCAACTCACCAAGCTAAGTGACTCCTAGCAAAGTAATAATGATCTGATCCCAGTGGAAGACCAGCCCCCTCCCTTCCTGAATGTGGATGGTGTTTTTGGCCACAGAGGTGATCCAAAGACACAAAACTGGATGCTAAATTTTTTAGAGGCTAGAGTGCTGGATTTGGAGCTGGGAAGACCTAGGTTCAAATCCTGCCTCTGACACTTACCAACTATGTGTCCATGGACAAGTCATTTAACCTCTTGGACCCTTAGTTTTCTCATCTGTAAAATGGGTATAATAACTGTAATACCTTTCTCATGTGGTTGTTATGAGGCTCAAATGGGATTATGCATATAAAGTGCCTTACAAACTTTAAGGCACTATATAAATGCCAGTTATTATTATTATTAAGACAATGATAGATGAGGAGGAGCTAAGGGATGGCATTCTTGATCCCAAGAACCCTACAGGGGCCGGAGGAAGGATAGAGGAGAAGTTCTCCTTGGATGTGCTCCTTATAGTAGCATCCAAGGGTCTCAGCCACACAGCCCCAGCCCCTTCTTCCCTCCTTCCTCCTGCAGCCTAAGCCACAATGACATCTCTCAGGAGGGTGCTCTGCTGTTGGCCATTGCTCTCTCCACGTGCAGACAGGCCTATGAGGTCTCACTGGGGTGAGTGACTCACCCTCCAACTTCACTTTTCCCACTATTAGAGCTTGGGGGCCTCCTCCATTCAGGGGGGAAGGGGAAGATCAGCAGCTGCTTACCTCCAGAGTCTTTGGGGCACTGACATTTTTGGAGTGCAGTGGGAAGAACATTGGACTGGGAGTCAGAAGACCTGAGCTCTAGTTTTGGCTCTGATGCTTACTTGCTATGTGACCTTAGACAAGTGCTTTCCCTTCTTTGGGCTTCAGTTCTTCCATGTATAGGATAGGGTGGACTAGATGATATCAATGATGTGAAGTCCTGTGGTCCACCCTGATTTTGCCATCCCAGGATGTTCTCTGATCAGGACTCATCAGGTACTAGTTCTATCCTGTGCTCACTGACTTCTCTCTATGCAGCCTGGATCCAGAGCAGAAGTTTCTCATACAGTTCTCAGAGCACCAAGAGTCCAGAAAGACCCTGAGGTAATGGGTGGGCAGAGAGGGGAAGAGAAATTAGAACTCTCTTCTTTGCTGGTTAATCCCTCTCCTCTCCTCCAATCATATCTCTCTTCCCTCAAAATCCTGACAACATAGTATAATGAAGAGAGCAT